>NC_084578.2:29807500-29985000 GCF_033978685.3 Nerophis lumbriciformis
CATACTATTCCCTTGCAATATGTCCACCTTTTTTCATCCTCTTTCTGCTGGCCAACATGTCATCGTTCTCATCCATGGAGACTTCTTCTGGCTATTCATTCTGGGCAAAGATAACTGACAGCAAAATGAAGGCAGAGAATGTGAAAAAGTGCACATAATATGAAAACCACAGAAAAAAATGTTCAGATTCCAAATAAGGAAAAAAGATTACCTTCACTGAGTTCCCAGAGCCTGTCACTAAATGGTAAATACTTGTATAGCGCTTTTCTACCTTCAAGGTACTCAAAGCGCTTTGACAGTATTTCCACATTCACCCATTCACGCACACATTCACACACTGATGGTGGGAGCTGCCATGCAAGGCGCTAACCAGCAGCCATCAGGAGCAAGGGGTGAAGTGTCTTGCCCAAGGACACAACGGACGTGACTAGGATGGTAGAAGGTGGGGATTGAACCCCAGTAACCAGCAACCCTCCGATTGCTGGCACGGCCACTCTACCAACTTCGGCACGCCGTAAAGAAATGTGTTGGGAAAAAAACCAGCAGGAAAAATGCATGTATCATAAAATAACTTGTTACAGTAAAACCAGGTCTGATGTTCATTTACATTTTTTCTGACGTTTTTATGTTTGTCATGTTACTTTTAATTGTTTATCTCAATTTGTATATCAGGGCGGTCTTTTTTTGTTTTTGATTTTGTCAACAATGTCAGGTGGCTTAAAGCGCTTACTGAAAAATAAAATTCAGGTGTTAGTCAAAATTCTATGGTTTCTAATATCCTAACACATTAGTACCGTATTTTTCGGATTATAAGTCGCTCCACAGTATACGTCGCACCGGCCGAAAATGCATAATAAAGAAGGAAAAAACATATATACGTCGCACTTGAGTATAAGTCGCATTTTTGGGGGAAATTTATTTGATAAAATCCAACACCAAGAATAGACATTTGAAAGGCAATTTGTCATGTCTGTGTCAATCAAGTTTTTGTTTGGCCATGTGCTGTTTGTTTTTTGGACGCTTTTGAGTTCCTGGTTGTTCACTCCCTTGTTTTGTTTCCATGGTTACCCATTAGTTTCACCTGTTCCACGTTTGGACTCACACACCTGTCACCAATCATGTCACTGTTATTTAATCCTGTCTTTTTCTGTCGGTCGGCCTGGCGACATTATCTGCTGTTACCCTTGTCACTCATGCATTGATTCCATGCCATTGTTCCATGATCATTTCCATACTTGTTCCAAGTAAGTTTTTGTTTATTCATGTCACGTTTAGCAGTTCTTTTGTTTCATGTTCTTAGTCTACGTTAAGTGTAAGTTTTTGTTTCATAGTCAAGTTTGTACCTCCGCCTTGTGCGCACCTTTAGTTTGTTCTTTTTTTATAGTAAAAAGAAATATGTCCTTACCTTCACGCCATGTCCGCTCCAACTTTTATTGCATCTCGGGAAAACAACCACGCCATAGTCCACGTCCTGACACAATTTAAAATAAATAAAGAATAGTGAACAACAGGCTGAATAAGTGTACGTTATATGAGGCATAAATAACCAACTGGTATGTTAACGTAACATATTATGGTAAGAGTCATTCAAATAACTATAACATATAGAACATGCTATACGTTTACCAAAAAATCTGTCACTCCTGATCGCTAAATCCGATGAAATCTTATTCCTCGTTGTCGCTCCTGGTATGCGGCGCTAGCGTCCTTTCTTTCTGCTGCTCGATCGCCGTTTTCTGCTGCATATTTCATTACGTCCAGCTTGCAATCTGCAGTATATGATTTCCTTTTCGGTGCCATTTTTGTTCAGCCCTTCTCAGTTTTTATAAGTTACCGCCAATGTTCAAATGATCAATTTTAATAGCTACGGCAGTAGCATATAGCATATAGCAGTTAGCATCCCATGACCCACAATGCACTTCTGCCATGATCCTCCCCCGCCGAATTCTTATTGGTTGACGTGTGTGTGACGATTGCTGACATTTGCTTCGTCTCTTCCGTGAATTAGATAAATAATACTATTTGATATTTTACGGTAATGTGTTAATAACTTCACACATAAGTCGCTCCGGAGTATATGTCGCACCCACGGCCAAACTATGAAAAAAACTGCGATTTATAATCCGAAAAATACGGTACCTAAACTGGCTCTATGACCGGGCTTGTAACTCAAAACACTCGTACAACAAATCAGCGTCGCCCATTGAAATGA
This sequence comes from Nerophis lumbriciformis, assembly GCF_033978685.3. Classification (NCBI taxonomy): domain Eukaryota; kingdom Metazoa; phylum Chordata; class Actinopteri; order Syngnathiformes; family Syngnathidae; genus Nerophis; species Nerophis lumbriciformis. The sequence goes on from NC_084578.2 coordinate 29,809,713, forward strand.
ATTAAAATCGAATTGAATTGGTGCTTGCAACCCCCCAAAACAGCACCATTTTGACTGTGTTGTGATTTACAACCAAGTCAGCTGTGGTACGTGCGTATGAGTTGTTGTATGAAGCAGAGTTACAAGGCCATCTACTCTACGGACTTTGACAGACAACTCTATTATGGGTTTGTAAGACGGTGCATATGCCTGAAACAAATGCCAAATCTTTCTGTGACCATCTGTAATGAACACTGAATCCTGAATTGTACTACATTTGATCTTTCAGTCTGACTATGCAGCTTTTGCTGACAAGCTACTGGAGATGTCAAGGCATAGCCACACACCCAGCTACAACAGACAGAGACTCTACAAAATGATCAAAGTGTAAGTTTTCAAACCCCTTTGATTGTTTCACTCAACTCCGTAGCATTGCTATTGATCAACTGACCAGCTCTTTTCAACATCAAAACTTTGACACTGATGCACTTCTATTTGTTTCTATTATTGCACACTTATGAGACAGTTATTGTTTGCAGCATACTTCTCACATCAGGGTTCTCAAGAGTGGAGCCCAGTGGCCAGATTCAGCCAACAGCTTATTTTTTTATGTTGGCCCTCGGAATAGTTTGAAAATAAAATAACTATTGCTAAATTGCTAAGTTTGGACACCATGTCTTACACAATCCCCTTACTGCTGTCATGTTGATGGACAGTTTTTTCATTGTTATCAGAATGAGCCCACGCTAGTCAAAGTACAGTGGTACCGCATATTACCGGCATTTTGAGTTATTAACGTCCTCCCCACCACCACTTGCTATTGCAATGAGAATGAACCCCATAAGATCTGCCCCATAACATCTGGTCTTACTTGTAAGATTTATAGATAAGATCTATATCAGTGACGTGCGGTGAGGTTCATGGCTGGTGAGGCACTGACTTCATCACAGTCAGATTTACAAACATATGAACCCTAAAGAGTATCTTATTCACCATTTGATTGGCAGCAGTTAACGGATTATGTTTAAAAGCTCATACCAGCATTCTTCCCTGCTTGGCACTCAGCATCAAGGGTTGGAATTGGGGGTTAAATCACCAACAATTATTCCCGGGCGCGGCGCCGCTGCTGCCCACTGCTCCCCTCACATCCCAGGGGGTGAGCAAGGAGATGGGTCAAATGCAGAGGACAAATTTCACCACACCTAGTGTGTGTGTGACAATCATTGGTACTTTAACTTAACTTTAACTTTACACATACAAACTGTAGCACACAAAAAAGCACATTTAATAAAATAAACGTTATTATGGTCTTACCTTTACTTATAAGTGCAGGAACAGTGGTGTTCGTGTTGGAGGAGTTGTGAATGAATGATATATGAAATCCGTGCTGCAGTCTGCAGGTGTACCTAATGTTGTGTCCCTGCAGTCGTTCACGGCTCCTCCGGCGCAAGCAATGTTGTTTTTGCACTTTTTGGCTTCTTGTTAAGTGACTTTTTTTGGGTGGATTCGGTCTTGCATGTGGAGGGTTTGGGTGTGGGCTTTGCTTGGTGTGGTGCTCCCGTCGGGGGGTGCAGTCTGCGGCGGAGGTGCAATAACCGGCACCAGGAGGCGGGATTACGCGAGCCTCACACAGTGCGTCTTCGCAGCAGTTTTATGATTGCTCAGCACAAGAAATACGTTACACACATATAGTTGTTGACAAAATACACTGTACATTATATTCCTCAGCTAACTAAACTATGGAAATGTATAATATAATTCATATAGCAATACGGTCTCACTGCACAGCAGGCCAGCAGTTAGCCGAATCCGCAATCCATGTTGAGGCACAATTGAGTGACGTGCCTCAACTGGCTGCTGATCACCGCACCGTCTCTTCTCAGTATTTGAACGGCAAATGTGAAAATTCAGCGATTTTGAATAAAAATAATCTAAAACTGGTGAAGTTAAATGGAAAATAACTTTATAGTATAATCACTGGATACATATAACAATTTAATTAATTTTTTTCTTTTTACATTTTTTTTCTTTCCAGTGACCGCACGTCACTGATCTATATATACTATCATCATAATACAGTCATCACACAAGATAATCATCAGGGTGTATACATTGAATTATTTACATTATTTACAATTCGGGGTGTGGAGTGGGGGGGGGGGGGGGGGGGGTTAGGTTTGGTTGTCATCATCAGTCATCAACAATTGAGATATACTATATTTAGCTAAAAACATCAAAATTAATTGTATTCTTTTGACTCCTTATTACATCCAGCATTATACATTAAAATAAACATATTTGAACTAATTAATTTAAATTATAATAATTCCTTTAAAATGACCATATTTAATTATTAAAATAATTGCTTGTTTATCAACAACTTAAGCATTTTATTCATTTCATTTTTAAGCTCTCAGAAGCCAAGTTATGTTATATTCCTTAAGATTTATTTATGCAAGTTTGAAGTATCAATTATCTAAAGTAAACACAGTTTTGTTTGCATACTTTCAGGATGTAGGTATATATCCATCCATCCATTTTCTACCGCTTATTCCCTTCATGGTCGCGGGGGGCGCTGGAGCCTATCTCAGCTACAATCGGGCGGAAGGCGGGGTACACCCTGGACAAGTATATATATATGAAATACTTGACTTGGTGAATTCCATCCATCCATTTTCTACCGCTTATTCCCTTTGAGGTCGCGGGGGGCGCTGGAGCCTATCTCAGCTACAATCGGGCGGGAGGCGGGGTACACCCCGGACAAGTATATATATATATATATATATATATATATATATATATATATATATATATATATATATATATATGAAATACTTGACTTGGTGAATTCTAGCTGTAAATATACTCCTCCCCTCTTAACCACACCCCCAACCCCCACCTCCCAAAATCGGAGGTCTCAAGGTTGGCAAGTATGCGGCATTTAGTGGTCAATTGTACAAAATATGTACTGTACTGTGCAATCTACTTATAAAAGTCTCAATCAATGAATCAAAATTAGAAAATAAACATTAAAAAAAAGTTTACCGCAGAATAAGACATGGATGTTGATGGATGTGTTTAATACGTCTACCTATCCATACATTTGAGGTAAAACTTTTTTTTTGACATTAGACTGAAAACAATGACAAGGGTATAAACACTAAAGTCAAAATAAATAAAGAGCACAAAAGACTGTAAAAAAAAAAAATTGCTATGGGGTGGGGACGAAGAAAACCCACATATATGGACCAATCCCGTTCGTTATTTAATAACGATAACCCATCCATCCATCCATCCATTGGCGTTGCTAGGCCTATTTTAGGGGGGCTCAAGCCCGTTGTTATATATCTAATATAGACGATGCAAGGCATTAGTGAGGTTATAAAGCTTTTGCCTGTTAAAGAAAGGAGACTGATCCAATGCAGCACAGACATTCGCGTGCCACGCTGTCACGACCCAGAAGCACACCAGTGCGCAATCATATGGGAGCCGCGCTGAGCGCACCTCCAAGCGCGTCTCGCTGCCGGCGACGGCTGGGTATATGGGCCCGACGCTCCAGCGCCATCCATTTTCAGGGCTAGTTGATTCGGCAGGTGGGTTGTTACACACTCCTTAGCGGGTTCCAACTTCCATGGCCACCGTCCTAGCTGCTGTCTATATCAACCAGGGTGAGCCCCACCCCTTTTGTGAGCGCACTGCGCGCGGAGTGACCCCTGTTACGCGCCCCCGGCAACAGGGGTGGCGGGCAGGTAAGCTGCGCGGGCGGAGCGCGCGGAGTGACCCCTGTTACGAGCCCCCGGCCACGGGGGTGGCGGGCAGGTAAGCTGCTTACCTGCTGCGCGTGACGCCGGCCGCGGCGGACGAGGCGGGGTGTCGGTGCGGTGGGCGCGGTGGTGACCCTGGACGTGCGTCGGGCCCTTCTCGCGGATCGCCTCAGCTACGGCTCCCGGTGGGGCCCTCTCGGGGGAAGGGGCCTCGGTCCCTGACCCCGGCGAGGCGTCCCTTCTCCGCTCCGTAAAAGTGTCCATCTCTTTTTTTTTTTCTTCTTCTGTTGTGGCATATGCAGCAGGTGCCTGCTCGTTTTTCGTATGTGGGTAACAACATTTAACTATGTATATATATTTCCCAATTGGTTTAACTGCCACCCGCCAGAATCTATTTAAAATCTAATTTTTTTTTGTTTCAACCACCCGACCCGACCCGACCCGCGGATAAAATCTAATTTTTTTAAATTTCATCCGCCCGATCCGCGGATAATCCGCGGACTCCGCGGTTGTGCCCGCAAACCGCGCATCTCTAATATATATATATATATATATATATATATATATATATATATATATATATATATATATATGTATATATATATATATATGTGTATATGTATATATATATATATATATATATATATATATATATATATATATATATATATATATATATATATATATATATATATATATATATATATATATATACATATATATTTTACGTAACATCACCAGAATGATTGACAATTAGGAGGACCAATAGTCAACATGATCCACAACATCCTCTATCCATCCATCCATTTTCTACCGCTTATTCCCTTTGGGGTCGCGGGGGGAGCTGGAGCCTATCTCGTATACCTTTAAGTCTTTCATATATATATATATATATATATATATATATATATATATATATATATATATATATATATATATATATATATATATATATATATACTGTATGTATGAAAGACTTATATATATATATATATATATATTAAGAAAAACCCAGACACCATCTTTGTAGTCATTTTTCTCCTGCGTGGACTTCCGTCTTCCTTTACAATGAGTGAAGCTGCACGAAACCTTGTGTATGCAATTGTAAATAATTAAATTTTTAAGTTTTGTGTTTCTTGTAGAATCCATATAAAGTAATATACTATTGCCTATTGTTAAAATAAAAAAAAAAAAACATAATTAAATATATTTGTGTTATTGTATTGTTACATTAATAGCTGTTGTATTGTTATAGGATGGCTTGTTAAACATTTCATAGGATTTTCAGAGGGAGGAAAAACCAAGACATTTAATATAAAATGTAAAATGAATAAATTCATAAAAAGAAAAAAAATGGTTAAAAGCCATCGTCCCGGAGAGCATTTAATTTTGTCCCGTGCATTGTTTTTACCGACCCCGAGACGACGGGACTACGTTAATCTCAAGCCCTGGAAGTTACATTTTATTGTTTGCATTATTTGTTTCAGCATTGAAATTTGAAGATGGTCCCTCAGCTCTTTGACAGCTTTGGCTCTTTTTCAGATCAGCAGACGGACTCTAAGTCTTTCTTATTTACAGTATATATAAACGTTTCTCATTTCTATTCAGACTTCCATATATATTTAATTTCCTTAACGACTTGCCATAATATATATTTATATAAATATATTATATACAAGCCAAATTATCCCGATCCAGATATTACTTTAATTCAAGTAATTAAGTAATATTTCCAGGGCTTGAATTTACAACCATTTTAGTCACATATGTGCCCAAAATGTAATCTGTGCAATTATTGTATTGTGAGCGCAAGTCGTGGCATTAGCCTCTATATTGTGAAGGAATAACATAGAGGCTAATGCCATGACTTTCATTGTGTTTCAGTGTATCTTGAAGGATCATGCAAGTAATTGTTTCTTGTTGATGCTGTAAACAAAATGTCACTGTGCAAACCCATGTTTGTTGTTGTACTGAACACAGATTGAAAATAAACCGACTGAAATAATAATAATAACAATGAATAATATCTAAGTCTTTGTTAGCCGTTTGTGAAGTTTTGTGCTCGTGCGCTACGTTCGCTCACATCCTGTGCATCTCCTGGGGGCTAAGCCCCCCCTGTCCTTAAAAGCTAGTGACGCCCCTGCATCCATCCATCTCTACCGCTTTTTCCCTTTAGTATTTTTATATACTAACAAGAAGTTGTAACATACAAACATAGGAAAAATTAAAATAAACATAAAACATGTGCGAGGGATAACACTAGAGTAAAATAAAAGCAGATAAAGGTATCAGGCTATACATTGAAATTTTCTTTGATAGTGTGATCGTTTAAAAAAAATTGAAAGTGAAAGGATCTCTCACGTTTTGTTTTCCCTTTGTCATATTATTGAGTCATACCTTTTTTAAATTAAGAAAAAAAACAAAAAAAATATTTGGTTTGCCTGATAATATTTACCGAGAATACATAACAATTTGATTGCATTACCCAACTCTTGATGAGTGATTATAAAAGTGCTGTCTTAATGTTTTCCTAAAAGCACCTATTTTGACTTCACAAACAATAATTAGTTATAGTTACTACTTACTTACCCCCTAATAAATGTAATTATTTAGCAGGGAAATACTTATTGTCTTGTTTCTGTAAACGACCTTCTAGTGTTGCGTCGTTGGTTAGAATTCGGATGTCAGTGAATGCACCACATGTACCCCTGTTCCTGTGACTGTGTGTGTAACTCTACCTCCCTCTGCTGGTCAAATTTGGCACATGCGCCGCCTCAACATTCTGACCAACGGTAAAAAATTCATAATTAGAATATACGATTGGGAGCTGGCTTATTTACACCAAAAAGATGGAGCTTCCGGCTAGTGTGGCTGTGTTGTGTAACTCACTTTTTGTCATCTTAGGAGCAGCGCTGGACAATGGTGCTTTTGGCTCATTGACTAACGCTGCTCAATTTAAGAGTCAATCAACAAGGATGTGTGCACGCATGGTCGACCCCAGGGTGCATTAGCATACGTCAGTCCTTCTCAAATAGTGAGGCAGGCCCCCCTGTGACCCTGGAGAACATGCTTTAGCAGTATCATGCTTCACATTTCACTTTGAAAAGCTGCGCATGACAAAACATGCTCGTTGAAGTCATTAATCCTGACTTCCTCATTTTATTGAAAAGCATCAATTGTTTAATGCAGTTTTGTTTTGTGGGTTAAAGTGTTTTATATACTGTGCTCTTAAATTAATCTTCAGAATCAGAATCAGAAGTACTTTATTAATCCCTGAAGTGAAATTAAGATTTACAGCACAATGCCATTCAAGAGCTGACAAACATTACAGGGAGACAGAACAGGATCGCTGATGGGTCTGCCAACTTCCAGCACCCATTACAACAAAGGTGGGCCCCTGGAGAGGGGGTCCAGACTGAGCCCTGTCTCTTCATCCGCATCTCCTCTAGTCTCTCTAAACTGACTCTGGTGTGGCAGAGACCCAGCAGCTGGTCTCCATGACCTACTCAGTGGCCTAGTAGTTAGAGTGTCCGTCCTGAGATCGGTAGGTTGTGAGTTCAAACCCCAGCCGAGTCATACCAAAGACTATAAAAATGGGACCCATTACCTCCCTGCTTGGCACTCAGCATCAAGGGTTGGAATTGGGGGTTAAATCACCAAAAATGATTCCCGGGCGTGGCACCGCTGCTGCCCACTGCTCCCCTCACCTCCCAGGGGGTGATCAAAGGGGATGGGTCAAATGCAGAGGACGTTAAAGGCAGTGCCTTTAAGGCACGCCCCCAAGACGGTCCGGGTGGACTACGAGATATAATGACTGATGAACACCTTCGTTCGATAATGAAGGTTGCCTCAGCTCAAAGCCTGAGCCCCGACATTAATGAACTAGCATCCAAGAAAAGATGGCAGGTATCTGGCTTGGGCACATCAGATTAGATCAGTGTGTTGCAAACTGAGCAGTTTAAAGTCCTGAATGGTTGGTTTATTCATTGTTATTTTATTTTCAAATATATTAGCCTGTGGAAAAAGTTAATGTTGATATTTACCTCAGAAGGCTGCAAATAGAAAAAAGGCATTAAATTTTTATTTGATATGCCATTGATATTTTTTTATCATTATTATTATTATTTGAAACTCGATTTTGTATGTCACTATAAAGTTATATAAGCCTTGCTTGTTCAATATTCAATGCAAAACTTGTTTGGGTCCCTATTAAAAGGTTAATTTGTTCAACCTTGGCCCGCGGCTTTGTTCAGTTTTAAATTTTGGCCCACTCTGTATTTGAGTTTGACACCCCTGCTCTAAATTGTCTATGACTGGTCCTCAAAATCCTGCGGGGGAGACAGCCCGATGTTATCCAAATCACAAGTGTCCACAGTTCTGCCCGCATCCTCCAATCATTTGTGGCAGCTTTGGGCGACTTTGAAGACTGCCAGCAACTTCCAATTTGTCGACAAACCAGAGCAACGCTTACTCCAATCAGCAGATGTCCTGTTGTCATAATTCCGAATAGGTGGATATCTTCACATCCTCGACAGAAAAGGGTCGCCAGGCACGCGGCACTCCTTCTTCTCCCAAGAGTCCGTCGTGTGTCCAGCAACAACCGCTCCGTCACGACAAGCAGGTTCCCCCAAACCCAAGATCTTGTCAATTTCATTGACAAGTTAAATAGTTCCAATGTTTAGATCTGGAGAGCAGTGCAAAAAGAGACAACAAGAAAGTTAAGACAAAGAAGCAAGCAGGAGAGGAAAGGGGAGCGTCCACCCTCGATGAGTGCCGGAGAGAAAGGTGTGTGTGAGACTATCAGTGGTACTTTAATTTTAATCTAAAAAGCAGGGACAGGCAAAACGTTTCTTTTTTTAATCTTTCAAATTGTATTCATTAAATATCAGATCAATGTGCAGGACATTACAAAATAAATATGTATTTAAATAGGAAACATTTTCAGTAATGTTATATTTCTTTGGGACACAAATGGCCCATATAATTGTTGTTGGCCTGTGTTTTATTTAGAATATGAAAATGATCCAACACACAATCACAAGGATCTCAAAAATGTCAAGTAAAAAAAAAAGGGCCTTTATTTACTTTGGCAAATCCGCAGCATTGTAAGTTTGAGACTGCAGAGCAAAGGTCAGACACCGACTGGGGATCAAAGAGCAGTTGCAGATGACGTCACACGCGGAAAGAGGTGCGTTCACGGACACAGTGGCTCATGGTGACTTGGTGACAGTAGCAAACACGAAACAAGGAAGTGGAGGATACGTCGCTGGATTGAAGGCACCCACACAAAAACAAGACATTTTGGAAGTAGCACATATTCATTATCCAGGTATGTAGTGTTCATTCTCCAAGTATGGAATGTTCATTCTCTGAGTATGTGACAAACTGAGCAGCCGCGACGTGTAGCTAGCAGTAATGGAGCAGCAGCATCGGCACTTTTAGCTTACATTAGCATCATCTTCTCATAATCATCATAGAAATGTGACTTATTGCCGATCCATTTTGGGTGCGTCGACACATAATGTACACAACTTCTGTGCGTTTTGAATCGCGCTTACCCTTTAATGCAGTTTTTTCAACCGGTGTGCCGTGGGAGATGATGTAATTGCACCTAATTGGGTTACAAATATTTTTTTACAAACCCGTAATTATAATACGCGCAATTAATGTGCCTTTGTTGAGTGTCTGTGCTGTCTAGAGCTTGGCAAAGTAACCATGTAATACTCTTCCATATCAGTAGGTGGCAGCAGGTAGCTCATTGCTTTGTCGTGATCACAATATGCAGACGACAGCAGGAGGCAGCGTGCAGGTCAAAAGGCGAGTTTCTAATGCTTAAACCAACAATAAACAGAAGGCGAGTGCCGCTAAGAAAAGGCATTGAAGCTTAGGGATGGCTATGCAGAATGAAACTAAAACTGAACTGGCTGCAAAGTAAACAAAAACAGAATGCTGGACGACAGCAAAGACTTACAGCGTGTGGAGCAGAGACGGAGTCCACAAAGTACATCCGGACATGACATGACAATCAACAATGTCCACACAAAGAAGGATAGCAACAACTTAAATATTCTTGATTTTAAAGTCGCACGGTCTATTTTTAGGCGCATTTGCGATGAAATTTGTTGCACCGTACAGCACTGGATCGCCACTACTGCTGGATGCAATTGTAATACATAGTTTTCACGCCCGACTGATTTCCCATGATGCTCCGCGCGATCCGCCATTTTGAAAGGCAAGCGCACCGGTACAACATCAGCAAATTCATATATACGAACCCGTTCACAAACGTATGCATAATGGCCGAGAAACCAGCAAAAAAGAAGTATAAAGAAGGCTTGGACAACCAGACGTTGGAAAGATACAACCAGAAGACACAATGCATAGGCGTTGACCCGTACGAAGTGCCGAAACAAAGTTTCACGTATGACCACAAATGCCTCCCGGCCATAACGTACATAGACATTTTGAACTACCTCGTCAATTACACCAGTGCCTATACAATGGAGGAATTGAGGGCATTCAAGTCTCTGGAGGCGTACAACCAGTTTATTAACGGATGGGTCAGCGACGTTAAAAACATGACTGCAAACGAGAAAGTGCTTGTAGTGGGCAGGGTATGTATATATAACGTACATTAAAACCATGTGTTTAGCGAGGACACGTCGGACTCCTTAGGATAAGGGGAGTCTGCCCAAGCCTGTCCTCTCCCATCCACTTATATTTATTTATATATGTGATAAATTTGTTAATTTATTCAATTTGGGCGCTATATATCCTGAGGGGGGGGCTTTCGCTTTCGTGGTCCATCCCATAAAGGGCTTCGAGAATAGCAAATTGACAAAAAAATAAACAATACATCGTTCTAAAATGTTTAATAAACAGATTGAGACGTAATCCTACCTGTTACAAAGTGATCAGAACATATTTTGGAATGTTGAGATGGCTCCTCTTTCCTGTTGATGCTTGCCAACCACAAGCGTCGTCTCTCCTCGCTGATTTTCCTTGTCTGTTCTCCTTCGTTGTGTCTAATTTTAGGAATACTGAAAAATCCTCGCTGCACTGATCCATCCCGTCGATTTGTACATCCATTCACCCAACAGGAAATAACCATTATGCACCTTTCACCAGTGTTTGCTCGAAGCTATTGTCAATAATCGTGAAGCGTGTCAACTAGGCCAGGTGTGTTTTGTTTGCCTCCCAAGATGGCGGATGACCCGGGATAACCCGGATGTGTGACGTCACGTAAACACCATGTATTACAACATGATACATCATATGGAGTGAGAAGAGAAACAGTGATATCTTGATAAATCAACTCAATAACAAAAACGTGTCTTTAGTGTTGTTGGTTTTATTGCAGACAGTGCGCCAACATCCTGACACTTCCAATGTGTCAGTTTAATTAATTGCTTCCCAAACTACTGTGTATTGTTCAATAGCTTATACACTCCTGGTATCTAGTGTCTCAAATCTGCAACTGCCTTCATATCTACATTAATTATTTTATTACCACAGCCGCGTTGATTCTACCTGGCTTCCAGACACTCTCTCCACTAATAAATAGCACCCTTGGTAAGTTTGAATTTTTTTTACTGTATTTATTGGCAAGCTTAAATAAGTAATAAAAAGTATCATTATCGATATCGATCATTATGAAAAACGTATATCGTGATAGAGTTTTCGGCCATATTACACAGCCCTAGTAAACATGCAATCTATTAGATAGCTAAAATGTTAAGAATTAATCAATGATACAATTATATTAGAGTGTTAAAAATGCCAGGAGTTAACGGTAAATGGCCCGAATGCAGCTGCGATAGGCTCCAGCACCCCTGCGACCCCGAACAGGACAAGCGGTAGAAAATGGATGGATGGATGGGTTATACTTGACACCATTTCCACATTCACACACTGATGGCGGGAGCTGCCATGCAAGGCCTTAACCACGACCCATCAGGAGAAAGGGCGAAGTGTCTTGCTCTAGCACACAATGGATGTGACGAGGATGGCGGAAGCCGGGGATCGAAACAGAAACCCTCAGGTTTCTGGCACGGTGGCTCGACCAACCGAGCCACGCCGTCCCAATAATCAATAATAAATAATATTTTAGTGTACAGCTTTTAAACACCATCACAAAATGCTTATTTCTTTTTAAGCAAGTTAGTTTTGTTTTTATAGTTCGTTGTTATTGCTGCTGTTTTAACTGTCCTGTTTGTTACAAAACAGAATATACTTATTTTCTGTGCGTTCACAGAAAAAACGGTTAAAGAGGAACATTATCACCAGACCTATGTAAGCGTCAATATATACCTTGATGTTCCAGAAAAAAGACCATATATTTTTTTAACCGATTTCCGAACTCTAAATGGGTGAATTTTGGCGAATTAAACGCCTTTCTATTATTCGCTCTCACATCGGGAAGCAATCCACCATTTTCTCAAACACATTACAAACACCGAGTCAAATCAGCTCTGTTATTTTCCGTTTTTTCGACTGTTTTTCGTACCTTGGAGACATCATGCCTCGTCGGTGTGTTGTCGGAGGGTGTAACAACACCAACAGGGACGGATTCAAGTTGCACCAGTGGCCCAAAGATGCGAAAGTGGCAAGAAATTAGACGTTTGTTCCGCACACTTTACCGACTAAAGCTATGCTACGACAGAGATGGCAAGAATGTGTGGATATCCTGCGACACTCGAAGCAGATGCATTTACAACTGGACTGGACAGATCAGGTTTCAGGAAAAGAGAGCGGATGATGGTATGTCTACAGAATATATTAATTGATGAAAACTGGGCTGTCTGCACTCTCAAAGTGCATGTTGTTGCCAAATGTATTTCATATGCTGTAAACCTAGTTCATAGTTGTTAGTTTCCTTTAATGCCAAACAAACACATACCAATCGTTGGTTAGAAGGCGATCGCGGATTTCGTCCTCGCTTTCTCCCGTGTCGCTGGCTGTCGTGTCGTTTTCGTCGGTTTCGCTTGCATACGGTTCAAACCGATATGGCTCAATAGCTTCAGTTTCTTCTTCAATTTTGTTTTCGCTACCTGCCTCCACACTACAACCATCCGTTTCAATACATGCGTAATCTGTTGAATCGCTTAAGCCGCTGAAATCCGAGTCTGAATCCGAGCTATTGTCGCTATACCTTGCTGTTCTATGCGCCATGTTTGTTTGTATTGGCATCACTGTGTGACGTCACAGGAAAATGGACGGGTGTATATAACGATGGTTAAAATCAGGCACTTTGAAGCTTTTTTTTAGGGATATTGCGTGATGGGTAAAATTTTGAAAAAAACTTAGACTAATAAAATAAGCCACTGGGAACTGATTTTTAATGGTTTTAACCCTTCTGAAATTGTGATAATGTTCTCCTTTAAATACATCGCCGAAGACATGCTGCACTTTAATACTGTTGAAAAAGTAGTTAAAACTGAACTGGCTACAAAGTAAACAAAAACAGAATGCTGGACGACAGCAAAGACATGGTTTTAATAAAACTTTTAGAAAATGGTAAGGGGACAAGTTTTTTTTAATTTATATTTATAACCTATATTTAACCAAGAAAGTCCTATTGACATTAACATTTTCAAGGGAGTCCTGGCCAAAAAGATAGTTACATAAAAATACATGTCAAACACATTAAGAAAAACAGTTACAATTTGAAAACAATATCTCAAGTGCTCGCAATCTGGACTTAAAAGTGTTCAACGAAATAAGTTCAGTTCATTTCTAGTCTTTTTGTAAAAGGAGCACAGAGTAAACAAAAGCCCTTTTTCTCAGTTCCACACGGGCAAATGGAACATTGAGCAACAAATGATCATTTAAACGCCAACAATAAGAGTCATCACTCCTCCGTGTGATTAAATTACTTAATTAAATTACCGTATTTTCCGGACCATAGGGCTCACCGGATTATAAGGCCCACTGCCGATGAGCGGGTCTAGTCAGGTTTATTTTCATACAAAAGCCGCACCGGATTATAGGGGTCATCTTATTTTATTTTATTTTTTAATTGAAAACACTTCTTTGTGGTCAACATAACATGTAATGGTGGTTCTTTGGTCAAAATATTGCATGGATTATGTTTTACAGACCATCTGCAAGTCGCTTTCTGACAGTCGTTTCAGGATGCACCGTTTTGTGGGAGGTCTTATTTACGTGGCTTACCTTCGACAGCGTCTTCTCCCCGTTATCTTTGTTGTAGCGGTGTAGTGTGCAAGGACGGGAGTGGAAGAAGTGTCAAAAGATGGAGCTAACTGTTTTAATGACATTCAGACTTTACTTAAATCAATAACGGAGCAGCATCTCCTCACCTGTGGCTCACTAGTGCAACAACAACACCGGAAATTTGTCCCGTGAAAAAAAGTCAGACTGGAACTCTCTAATAACTAAAGTTCCTTGGGTGAATAATGTAAACTCACTAAACCGGTATGTTTTAGCGCTTTCATCGCGAGTTTACTGACAGATATAAGTAAGGACTTTACACTACTTTATATTACAAATGGCAACAGCAGAGGATGAATGTCCCATAACAAGAAGATAGAGAAAAAGAAGAAGCTTATCGACTACAAAGGCGGACGCGCGCGCACATTTTCAGGACTTATGCAGATCCCAAATACAGATATCAGATACCAGAAGGTAAGAAAAGTCTCTTTTGCATAATATTGCGAAACAAAACGCCAGATAATATGTCCACAAAGTACATCCGAACATGACATGACAATCAACAATGTCCACACAAAGAAGGATAGCAACAACTTAAATATTCTTGATTGCTAAAACAAAGCAGGTGTGGGGAATAGCGCTCAGGGAAGAAATGAAACTGCTACAGGAAAAAAACAACAAAACAGGAAAATCCGCCAAAAGACAAGAACTAAAACACTACACAGAGGAAAACACAAAAAAAGCTCTAAATAAGTCGCGGTGTGATGTGACAGGTCGTGACAGTACTTTGAGACAAGAGCTATAGTGATGAATGCTTAGTTATGGTTTGAATTCATATCCAACACTTGCGAGAACAACTTTTTACTATCAATATCGGCTGCCGAGTTTCATTTTTAATGTTTTCTGCTGGTGGTGTGCCTCCACATTTTTTTCAATGGAAAAAAATGTGCCTTGTCTCAAAAGAGGTTGAAAAACACTGCTTTAATGTAACAAAGAAACCCCAGGCTATCATAATGCATGTATATAATATTGACAACTGGCTGTGGCGACCTACACTGCATTGTGCAAATCTGTCCTGAAATAACAGATAAAACAGCAGTGACATAAACAACCTTTACATGCATACAATATTCCGGTAAATGTTGATATTCTCTTTAAGAGAAGACGTGTTTATGTCCACAAGCAAAAGGAATATTCCAAATACTGCTGGTAATAATGATCATGAATACAAAACAATGATAGTGCTTTTTTTCCCAAAAGTGAGAATAAAATGCATGCGTTTGTTACATCTTATTGCCTTGGCGGTTTTTCTTCATGGTAAATGGGTTACTTATACTTGTATAGCGCTTTTCTACCTTCAAGGTACTCAAAGCGCTTTGACACTATTTCCACATTCACACACACACACACACACGCACACACACATTCACACACTGATGGCGGGAGCTGCCACAAGGCGCTAACCACGGCCCATCAGGAGCAAGGGTGAAGTGTCTTGCTCAAGGACACAACGGACATGACTAGGTTGGTAGAAGCTGGGATATAACCAGGAATCCTCAGGTTGCTGGCACGTCTCCCAACTGCGCCACGCTGCCCAAGACCATTTCATCAAAGTCTTGCACATATTAGCTATCTAGGTACTTGTTTATATTTTAGTAAATGGTAGATATTTTTTTTACATTGTACGAAGAGAGCTGGCAGCATGGCATAACAGGGGTCATTGTATGTGCCTCACATTACGAAGGTCCTTGGTTCGATACCTGGGCTCGGGGTCTTTCTGTGTGGAGTTTGCATGTTATCCCCGTGACTGCGTGGGTTACCTCCGGATACTCCGGCTTCCTCCCACCTCCAGAGACATGCACCTGGGGATAGGTTGATTGGCAACACTAAATTTGCATTAGCTTGTGAATGTGAGTGTGAATGTTGTCTGTTTGGCCTTGTGATGAGGTGGCGAATTGTCCTTCCGCCCGAATGCAGCTGAGATAGGCTCCAGCACCCCCCGTTACCCCGAAAGGGACAAGCGGTAGAAAATGGATGGATGGATGGACGAAGAGAGCTAGTCTACCAAGTCAAATTCCTTGTGTAAAATAAAGGGCAATTGCACTTTTTGGAGGAATTGTTGCCCATCATTCACAATCCTTATGCAAGACAAGCACGTATGTTTTTGTTTTTATGTTTTTTAATTTTAACTCGTAAATAAATGCGAGCATTAGTTTGCTTAGAATGGACCCTATGGGGGTCGCTGTAATCTGCCTATAAAGCGCGTAATGAAACATCCAAAAACCTCCATCAAGGTTTTAAATGCACGCTGTAAGTATATGTTGTAACAGGCACATTTATAGTAACGTAATATTTACATATTTTGCTCATTTTAAGCATATGGTAGAGCATTAATTCCACAAATTAATCAGGATGTTTACTTTTTCCTTCTAACAACATCACTGATTACTACTCACTGCAGACTTTGAGAGCCAAAATATAAAATAATATCACTTACTCAACTCATGTCTGCTGGGATGCCAACTGTTAGGATGTTGATATATTGAAGAATGACTCATATAACCTGACGCTCGCCAGATCCTTGTAGTTTGCTGAGCTCCACACAAGGATATGGAATCGAGGGCAATGCAAACTCCTTCAAGATAGCAAAAAATAATTAACCAATCAGGATCGCCGGGCGGGATTTCATAGATGTGACGTAACGCCGAAGTGACTGTTTGATTCAAACAACATTGGCGGCACGCAGCGAGGAGTCGTGTGCTGACATTAATTCTGCTATTGCAACTGTTTTGTCGAATCTATCGAATATTAATTATTTAAAAGATGAACAGAGAACTTTTCGCTCTGTCGTTATCCAATATGTCGGCTGTTCTGTTTTGGATTTCCCAGCGTCGCTCTCATCGTCACGGCTTGATTTCGATGTGAGTGGTTGAAGTAGCACGTCATTCAAGAAGATAGACAAGTGGTTTATCCAATCACATACAATGATTGTTTTTACAAGGCCCCGCCTTCTGAAATACATCTCCTATTGAGAAGTACTAGATTCTTGTGTGGATCTCAGCGAACTACAAGGATCTGGCAAGAGTCAGTCTATGACTCATAATCCTCTCGAACGAAAAAGGGGATGGAACCAAACGTCTTTTCGGGTCTTTTCCGCCATTTTCGGATTTAAATTGATTGTCAAAGTTGACCTATATCTCGGATTATGTCCATCATTTCACTGTCAAGGTGAGAGACATTATTTATGATGTAGAATAAACTTTCACAAGCCCTAAGGCGAGGAAGCAGCTCACCAGCTGATGACATCAATACAGCAGCATAATGAAGTTAGCGTTCAGTGACAATGCACCGCTAAAAATAGGTCCTGAACCTTAGCGCTTAAATTAAAAAATATCACTAATACTTGGTTAATATTCAGGTCACAAAATGTAAATGGAGTATTGTTGGCGGTTAATGGACGGAATAGAGGACCTCCCATTGTCTCCATTGTAAACAGACATTTATTTACGAACAAATGTGTTCTTGTCCCTCATAAAGATTGTGAATTATAGGCAAAATTCCCCCAAAATTGCAGTTCCCTTTTAAAGGGGTTGTATTTTTTTTTTCATTTCAAACATTTCCTTGTGGTCGATTTGACATGTAATGTGGTTCTTTTGTCAGAATTTTGCATAGATTGTGTTTTATAGACCGTCTTCAAGCCGCTTTCTGATTGTCTCTTTAGGATGCAACATTTTGTAGGCGGTCTTATTTACGTGGCTCCAATTTGACTGCGTCTTTTCCCCTTCATCTTTGTTGTAGTTTTTAGCGCTTCCAAAGCGAGGGTACTGACAGATTCTTTTGTATTAGAAATGGTTACAGTGGAGAATTTTGATATCTCATGTTAGGATCATACATTTTTTGTGTGCAGATGTGCTTACTCCTCATGATGTGAACATTTTATATTGATTTCATTTCAGATTAATACTGGTCTGGCTCTTAACAGTAGTGGTGCATAATAAATATCGGGCTGTTACAAGGCCCAATATTTCTTGACCTTCATTTTAATGTGTCATTGTAATACGCCTCTGTACTGAATCGAACTCTACGTACGGAAAAATCTGAACAAGATCACATACCTTGTGACACCTCAACAATTCGAGAGGTCCTCCAGGCTCTGGCTTTTCTCTAAAAACAATCGCTAGCCATAACTCCTGCTTGCCAAATGCTGGGCTGCACTGTATTTATTTACCAAGTAGACACGTGACATGAGGTAGACTTCCTGTCCATCACTCAATGTTCACCGCGTGGGAAATCTGTATGCCTTTGTACCCACTTTTAAAAATCACATTCCAAAATGTACTGTTGCACCGCTAGTAGAAAGGTATCAAGTATTTTTACACCATAACTTGTTTTTTGCATTCAAAATGTAATGGAAATATTCTGAAAATATGGCCATATTTTGTTGGACTGATCAAAATACATTTAGCTTTTCAAAGAGCACCACAACCACAAAACAGATGTCAAAAAAACAAAAAAAATATTATCCCTTTTGCCATCAGACTCCTAAATAGCTGTCACATGTCATAACCATGTTCATGTACTCTCATAATACACCTTTGCCATACTGCTATTTTGCACATCCTGAGTTGCACATACATCTTTGTACACTTTTACACAATATGCACATTGTCTGAAAAATATGATGTACAAAAAAAATGCAATCAATCAATGTTTATTTATATAGCCCTAAATCACAAGTGTCTCAAAGGGCTGCACAAGCCACAACGACATCCTCGGTACAGAGCCCACATAAGGGCAAGGAAAAACTCACCCCAGTGGGACGTCGATGTGAATGACTATGAGAAACCTTGGGAGAGGACCGCATATGTGGGTAACCCCCCCCCCCTCTAGGGAGACCGAATGCAATGGATGTCGAGTGGGTCTAACATAATATTGTGAGACTACAGTCCATAGTGGATCCAGCATAACAGTAAGAGTCCAGTCCACAGTGGGGTCAGCAGGAAACCATACCGAGCGGAGACGGGTCAGCAGCGCAGAGATGTTCCCAACCGATATACAGGCGAGCGGTCCACCCCGGGTCCCGACAGCCAGCACCCCATCCATGGCCACCGGACCTGTGTGTCTCCCCTTCCACAAGGGGTAGGGGGGAGCAGAGGAGAAAAGAAAAGAAACGGCAGATATACTGGTCTAAAAAAAAAGAGGGGGCTATTCAAAGGCTAGAGTATACAAATGAGTTTTGAGAGGGGACTTAAATGCTTCCACTGAGGTAGCATCTCTAACTGTTACCGGGAGGGCATTCCATAGTACTGGAGCCCGAATAGAAAACGCTCTACAGCCCGCAGACTTTTTTTGGGCTCTGGGAATCACTAATAATAACTTTGAACGCAGATTTCTTGCCGGGACATATGGTACAATACAATCGGCAAGATAGGATGGAGCTAGACCGTGTAGTATTTTATAGTAAGTAGTAAAACCTTAAAGTCACATCTTAAGTGCACAGGAAGCCAGTGCAGGTGAGCCAGTATAGGCGTAATGTGATCAAACTTTCTTGTTCTTGTCAAAAGTCTAGCAGCCGCATTTTGTACCAACTGTAATCTTTTAATGCTAGACATAGGGAGACCCGAAAATAATACGTTACAGTAGTCGAGACGAGACGTAACGAACGCATGAATAATGATCTCAGCGTCGCTAGTGGACAAAATGGAACGAATTTTTGCGATATTACGGAGATGAAAGAAGGCCGTTTTAGTAACACTCTGAATGTGTGATTCAAAGGAGAGAGTTGGGTCGAAGATAATACCCAGATTCTTTGCCGAGTCGCTTTGTGTAATTGTTTGGTTGTCAAATGTTAAGGTGGTATTATTAAATAAATGTCGGTGTTTAGCAGGACCGATAATCAGCATTTCCGTTTTCTTAGTGTTGAGTTGCAAGAAGTTAGCGGACATCCATTGTTTAATTTCATTAAGACACGCCTCCAGCTGACTACAATCCGGCGTGTTGGTCAGCTTTAGGGGCATGTAGAGTTGGGTGTCATCAGCATAACAATGAAAGCTAACACCGTATTTGCGTATGATGTCGCCTAGCGGCAACATGTAAATACTAAAGAGTACAGGGCCAAGAACCGAACCCTGGGGGATTCCGCACGTTACCTTAACATAGTCCGAGGTCACATTGTTATGGGAGACGCACTGCATCCTGTCAGTAAGATAAGAGTTAAACCACGACAAGGCTAAGTCTGACATACCAATACGTGTTTGGATACGCTCTAATAAAATGTTATGATCGACGGTATCGAAAGCAGCGCTAAGATCAAGAAGCAGCAACATAGTTAGTTTTTTTATATAAACCTAAATTTTACTGTACACTTTTACACAAAATGCACATTGTCACCTTCTCCACATTTTTTGTACATAATTATTTTATTCTTTTTTTTTTTTTTCATGTGTTGGCCCTGTGATGAGGTGGCGACTTGTCCAGGGTGCACCCCGCCTCCTGCCCGAATGCAGCTGAGATAGGCTCCAGCACCCCCCGCGACCCCAAAAGGGACAAGCGGTAGGAAATGGATGGATATCTTAAAATTTATTTTTATATTGTTACCTTTTTTATTGTACTCTGCACAAGTGTGGACAACAAAGAATTTAATTGTACAGATGAAACATGTTTCTATTGTGCACATGACAATAAACTCTTTTGAACCTTTGAATTTTGAACCTTAATCACACATTAAAACATTGACGTAACAGTAACAGTTAGGTATTAGCATGTAGCATTCACTTCTTTATTGAGAAACTCCCACAGAAATGCAAGCACACACACACTTTTTCCCCAGGCAGTGCCTGTTGTCTTTGTTAATTTGCCAAAGCACTGGACAACTTTGCATTTATAAGTTGACTTTCTTGTAGGGCTGGACAATTATGGCAAAAAATAATAATCACGATTATTTTGATTGACATTATAATCATTATTAATAACATTTATTAATTTGAAAACATGAGTATTTATTGTACCACCAAAACTCAACTTTAAATCGTTTTTAAAACATGATTTTAAATTAGTAACAAGTAAACCACAGCCAGTAAAATGATAATAGCAATAAAACAATAATAGGAATACAAAAAACATTCAAATTCAGTTTTTGTGTCTTGTTTTTAATTCAGATTTTTATCTTTTTCACTTATTTACCACCTTTAGAGTGTGTGCTTTTTATGTTAATTTTAAAATGTAATAACATGTCAAAAACAGTAAATGCAAAAATCTTCACATGTATTGGTGCAATACATTTTTGGACTATTTTGACCAGTATTTTAGGTAAAAGCGTAAGAATTGTGTAAATGTATCAATAAGTGCTTTAAGTACATTATGCTTGTATAATATACTTTTTTAAAACCTTTATTTTGTTATCAGTCAGACCAGTTGTGGCGCACCACACTATTGTTGTGAAGGGGGTGTGCTCTGCTGTTCTCAGCTTGACGAGTCGAAGAGACTTGAAGCTGTGAAAAAAGAGCGAGCCTCTCAAGTTGCGCCTGCTGTTTGTACATTATTGTGGACCGCTAGCCTGTGCATCGGTTGGGGACATCTCTGCGCTGCTGACCCGTCTCCGCTTGGGATGGTTTCCTGCTGGCCCCACTATGGACTGGACTCTCAGTATTATGTTGGATCCACTATGGGCTGGACTTTCGCTGATATGTTGGATCCACTATGGACTGGACTTTCACAATATTATGTCAGACCCACTCGACATCCATTGCTTTCAGTCTCCCCTAGAGGGGGGGGGTTACCCCCATATGCGGTCCTCTCCAAGTTTTCTTATAGTCATTCACATCGACGTCCCACTGTGGTGAGTTTTTCCTTGCCCTTATGTGGGCTCTGTACCGAGGATGTCGTTGTGGCTTGTGCAGCCCTTTGAGACACTTGTGATTTAGGGCTATATAAATAAACATTGATTGATTGATTGACATCGTTTACAACAACACAAGTGCTTTGGCAAACATCAAGCAGTGACTCAGATTGTGGAGTTTTTTAAAACTTATTCTGTATCTTATATTGAATGAATATACATTAAAATGCAGTTTGAATTTGAGGTACTGTAAATTAATGTATACCAACACATTGTCAGTGTCAATACGTGGATCTTGTGTGTTTTCCCGGAATGCAAAGGAAAGTTGGCGCGGGCAAGGCGTGAATGTGAGTACATATTTATTAAAATACTAACAAAATGCCCGCGTGAATGTGAGTACATATTTATTAAAATACTAACAAACTACAAGAAAAGGAAGCAAACAAAAGGTGCGCACAATGGCGGAGAACAAACTTGACTATTGAAAACTTAAAAGTCTAGCACAAAGGCAATTAACTATGAACACGAAACAAAAACACTTACTGTGGCATGGCATGAAGCATGAACTATACTAAACAGGAATCTCATGGGTAGCAGATGTAGTATGGATGGAGAGGATAGATAATGTCACCAGGACGATCAACAGACAGACAGTCTTAAATAGCAGTGACATGATTAGTGACAGGTGTGCGAGTGCAAAGCGTGAGACAGGTGCGTGACATGACAGGTGAAAACTAATGGGTTGCTATGGTGACAAAACAAACAAGAATGCACAAAGAGTCCAAAAACAAAACCGAACATGACTAAAACAAAAACATGATCAACAGACGTGACAGTCAGGTTCAAACACTGATGACATCTATTAAATTAAGACAAGAAGCAAAGAATCAAAGACAGAATTCAATTTGCCTCAATTGAGGAGAAACCTGTCAACCTGTAACCTCAATAGTTTCACCCACGCTCTGGCGAAAGATTGTACAACTCCTTTATTTGACTTTCCCAACCACATGACCACAGCTGCTTCCAAAAGGGTAGTGGGTCGTAAACAGCGTTGCCTTTGTTTACAGAACAGTTCAAAAGAAAAGGTCGTAAACGAGTTCAAAAAGAGGTTCGTAAAACAGTTCAAAAAGACGTTCGTAAAACAGTTGAAAAAGGAAGTCGTCTGGAGGGGATTCTGGTCCTGCTTCCTCTTCGCTTTTATAGTCCTTGGGTCAGACAATATCTTTGTTTGATTATAATACATGAAAGAAACAGGAACACCTTCATCTTGCTTCCCCCCTACACAGTGGAGTTTTACGAGCCTTACTCTTGGTAGGTTCCAAAGACAGCTTTTGCTTCTCACCAGGCACTCAATGTAACACAAAAGTTTTTGTGATAACTTAGAAACAATTATTCTAACACACATAAAACAAGGGGTTAGTGCATCTGCCTCACAATACGAAGGTCCTGAGTAGTCTTGGGTTCAATCCCGGGCTCGGGATCTTTCTGTGTGGAGTTTGCATGTCCTCCCCGTGACTGCGTGGGTTCCCTCCGGGTACTCTGGCTTCCTCCCACCTCCAAAGACATGCACCTGGGGATAGGTTGATTGGCAACACTAAATTGGCCCTAGTGTGTGGATGTGAGTGTGAATGTTGTCTGTCTATCTGTGTTGGCCCTGCGATGAGGTGGCGACTTGTCCAGGGTGTACCCCGCCTTCCGCCCGATTGTAGCTGAGATAGGCTCCAGCGACCCCAAAGGGAATAAGCGGTAGAAAATGGATGGATGGATGGACATAAAACAAGTTTAATTATTTTAGGAACAACATTTTTTTTTTATTCACAAACAAAAAGAACACAAAGTGTTTGCAGAGTTTTTTTAGTACATGTTATATCAAAGGAGTTGAATATTTGCAGACACAAACAGTCTGATTAAAAATATTTAGGTATAAAAATGCCTTTTCTGATAAATTAGTTGGTGTGTTGACTCTCAGTCAGGACCAATACAGTCACATAGACTTTCTGAGTGCCTGCAAGTCCCCATTCAGGGTAGGATTACTGGTGCGCTGCAGCAGATAATGAAAGTAAAGTGTGTCACTAAAGCCGCTGCTCCTTAATGTTGTGTTTCAACTTCTATGCGAGTGTCATTATTTTGTTCTTCTGGGCTGCACTTCCAGCTGGGTAAGGGGAAGAGGCACAACGCTAATTTAACATTCATTATGTCGTGACGAGCCTCACTTTGCGACGGTGGAACGGGAAGTCACGCACACGAACACACTTTCACACAAACACACACATTTCACAGATACAAACATAATTACAGTCAATAATGGTGGATTGTTCCGTGCAGGCTAATACCGAGCATTGTTGCTTCCCTACTGTTTACAACTGCGGTAACTTCTAACAGACTTTTCCGCCATGTTTGATCGAGGAAATTTTATTTGGGATTGTGCTGAAAATCTTAATTTCTCCTCAGGGATTATTAAAGTGATTCTGATTCTGAAATATGCTGACAGTTGATCACAGTGATCGAACTCAAATTATCGCGATCAACAATCACAATCATATGTACAGTTGCAAGAAAAAGTATGTGAACCCTTTGGGATTACTTGGATTTCTGCATAAATTGGACATTAAATGTGTTCTGATCTTCATCTAAATCACAACAATAGACAGTCTTTTTTTAATTTTCCTGAGGGAACTCTCCTGAATTAATCAGTACAGTACTATCTATCTATCTGCTTAAACTAATACTGCACAAACACATTTTTTTTTCATGTGAACATTTACAGTGCATGGTGGAAATAGTATGTGAACCTTTGGATTTAATAAGGGTTGAGCCTCTTTTTACAACAATAACCTCAACCAAACGTTCACTGTAACTGCAGATCAGACTTGCACAACGGACTGGAGGACTTTTGGTCCATTCCTCTTTACAAGTAGTGTTTCAGTTCAGCAATATTATTGGGATGTCTGGTGTGAATTGCTCTCTTGAGGTCATGCTACGGCATCTCAATCAGGTTGAGGTCAGGAATCTGACTGGGCCACTACAGAATACGTATTTTCTTCTCTTGTTGATTTACTTTTATGGGTCATTGTCCTGTTGCATCACCCATCCTCTCTTGGCCTCAGTTGACGGACAGGTGCTCCTAAGTTTTCCTGTAATATGTTTTGATACAATTGGGAATTAATTTTTCTGTAGATGACAGCAATCTGTCCAAAACCTGAGACAACAGCAGCCCCAAAACCATGATGCACCGTCCACCATACTTCACTGTATGGGGGGCGGCATGGCGTAGTGGGTAGAGCAACCGTGCCAGAAACCTGAGGGTTGCAGGTTCGCTCCCCGCCTCTTACCATCCAAAAAATCGCTGCCGTTGTGTCCTTGGGCGGGACACTTCACCCTTTGCCCCCGGTGCCACTCACACCGGTGAATTGAATGAAGAATGATAGGTGGTGGTCGGAGGGGCCGTTGGCGCAAATTGCAGCCACGCTTCCGTCAGTCTACCCCAGGGCAGCTGTGGCTATATAAGTAGCTTACCACCACCAGGTGTGAATGATTGATGGGTTCTACATGTAAAGCGACTTTGGGTACTTAGAAAAGCGCTATATAAATCCCAGTTATTATTATTATTATTATTACTGTTGGGATGAAGTTTTTTTGTTGGTGTGCTGTGCCTTTTTCTCTCCACACATAGCGTTATGTGTTCCGCCCAAACAACTCAATTTTGGTTTAATTTGTCCACAGAATATTTTGCCTATAGTGCTGTGGAACATCTCGGTGCTTTTGTGCAGCAATATTTTTCTTTGACAGCGGTGGCTTCCTCCCTGGTGTCCCCCCATGAACTCCACTCTTATCTAATGTTTTCTTGATTGTAAGAGCTGTTGAGCTTTGATTAAAAAAACAGGTCTTGATCCTACAAGTTTGTCAAATTATCGGCCCATTTCCAAATTACCTTTTGTGTAAAAAATTTTGGAGAAATGTGTTTTGGCGCAACTGCAGCCTTTTTTAGATGAAAATAGCACTTTAGATCCATTTCAGTCTGGATACAAAGCTTTGCACAGTACTGAATCTACACTTTTAAAGGTTTTAATGACTTGCTTTTAATGTCTGATTCTGGCAGCTCTGCCATTTTAGTGCTTGTAGATCTTACAGCTGCCTTTGACACAGTCGACCACACAATTCTTTTAGACCGCCTGAGAGACTGTGTGGGTGTCAGGGGGACTGCATTAGAGTGGTTCAGATCTTACCTGTCAGAGAGGTCCTTCTCTGTCAGGCTGGGGGACGCCACCTCTTCTTCTGCTCCGCTTTACTGTGGTGTCCCCCAGGGATCTATTTTAGGCCCCATCCTGTTTTCTCTATACATTCTCCCTCTTGGAGAGATTTTTAAGAGGCATGGAGTGTTCTATCACTTTTATGCAGATGACTGCCAAATGTATGTCAATTTCAAAAGGCCACGGCCCCCTGACACCCCTTCTCAACTGTCTATGCGACGTCAAGGCTTGGTTAGCCCAGAATTTTTTTATAATGAATGAGGGAAAAACGGAAATTTCAGTTTTTGGTCCGGCCCTCACTGACTTGGGACCATTGCAAAATTATGTGCGTCCCATAGTCACCAGCCTTGGCGTCACTATAGACAGCGATTTTAAACTTGACAAACAAGTCAATTGCGTTTTAAAATCGTGTTTTTATCATCTTCGTCTTTTAGTAAAGTTTAAACTATTTTTATCTTTTAACCTTTTTGAACAAGTTGTGCATGCTTTTATTTCAAGTCGCCTGGACTACTTCAATGCACTTTATGCTGGCATTAGCCAAAAAGCTCTCTCCCGGTTGCAGTTAGTCCAGAACGCGGCAGCACAACTTTTAACAGGCCAGGAAACGCGAGCCTATAACCCCAATTCTTCAGAGTTTGCACTGGCTCCCTGTTTATTTTAGAATTGATTTTAAATCCTTGCTGTTTGTTTTTAAAGCTTTACATGGACTGGCACCTCAGTATATCTCGGACCTCATCCAAATTTACACTCCTACGCGCGCTCTGAGGTCCGAGAGCCAGCTCCAGCTCGTGGTGCCCAAGACCAGACTTAAATCCAGGGGAGACAGGGCCTTCTCTGTGGTCGGCCCTAAGCTCTGGAACACTCTGCCCCTCCATGTTCAAACTGCTCCCACAGTGGAGTGTTTTAAGTCTCGTCTTAAGACCCACTTTTATTCTTTGGCTTTTAACACTACGTGAGTTGTGTGGTCCTTTGTCCTCTGTTGTCCTGTGTTTTTTTTTAAATACATTTTGATTTCTATTTACTGTTTTGTTTTTTCCTTTTAAAATCATTTTTAATCATATTTATTTTTATATTGTTTGTATATTGGTTTTATATTTATTTTTTGTTTTTATTCAGTCATTGGTGGAGCTAAGGATAATATTTGATTGTTTTTAATATTGTTTTTAATATTATTTTTAATATTGTTGTGCAGCACTTTGGAAACATTTTTGTTGTTTAAATGTGCTATATAAATAAAGTGGATTGGATTGGATTTTATTGTTGGTTGGTCAACAAAAATGTTAGCATGTGCCAGAGATTTTTGTAAATCTTTTGTTGACACTCTAGGATTATTTTTCATTTCATTGAGTTTTCTGGGCTATGCTCTTGCTGTCATCTATACAGAATAGTTATAGAGTAGCAACAATGCTTAACTTTATTCATTTGTAGACAATCTGTTTTACTAAAGACACATGAGCATCAAGGCTTTTAGAGATATACTTTTGTAACCCTTTTTAGCTTCATGTAAGTCAACGATTCTTGATGGTAGGTTTTTAGAGAGCGCTTTTGTGCTAAGCAACTGTTCACATCAGGCAATACTTCTTGAGAACAGCAAACTCAAAACTGGTGTGTGTTTTATAGGGCGGGGAATCTTAAACTAACACCTGTAATCTCATCACATTGGTTGGACTCCAGGTTGGCTGACTCCTGACTCCAATTGACTCTTGGAGAAGTCATAAGCTTAGGGGGTTCACATACTTTTTCCATACATGTTTACACGTTGTATTAAAAAAATAAACAGGAAACCATAATATTTTACGTGCAGTATTAGTTTAAGAAGACTGTCTATTGTTGTGATTTAAATGAAGATCAGAACTCATTTTATGCCCAAATTATGCAGAAATACAAGTAATCCCAAAGGGTTCACATATTTTTTCTTGCAACTGTATGTCATTCTACTGTAAGACATAATTTCACATCATATCTAATATAATTTTATACATGTTGATAAATGGTCGAGTATAATTAGGTGTCGTATTGTAGTGTAACTGTTACTCACAATGACATTACACTTTTGAACTTTGAAATACAAAGTAAGTCCTGCTGCTGTTTAATTCTTTTTTGTGTGGTTTCTAAATATAAAGAGAAACAAACGGTAAGATGTTATAAACAAGCAATATTCATGGCAAGGTTCTCAACCTTTTATCATGTTGTGTGTTAACTTCAGGCCGATAGATGTTTGCTACTTGCTAGTGTTGTCCTCTCAGCCTGCACACACTACCCTGCCCCCACACTTGAAGCTTTGTTGTGCTTTAAAAATATAAGCACGTATACTTATGCAGTATATTTTTTGGCTGAGAGAAATGCGTCTCTCTAAAACATTGGGGGGGACAGGTACGAAAACCTGATGGTAAGAAAAGTTGCTTTTGCATAGTATTGTGAAACAAAACGCCAGATAATGTCTTACCTTAATACACACACCATAATAATACTCGTATGTTGAATCACATCAAGCAGTGCAGCTTCATAGCTTACCAAAGTCGTACTAAAACATTTTGATAGATTGTTGAGTGCAGTGTGTAATGTTTTATATTTTCAATGGAACATATAAAATGTTGGTGTTGTTTACTTGAGTCATATTGCCATCATAGTGCAGTCTACCTCCTGGTACCCTAGCACCTCCGAAACCCTCAAATCTAAACTCCAAACATCCCAGAACAAGCTAGTCAGATTACTTCTAGACCTCCACCCCAGATCCCTATCGACTTCTCCAAAGTGGGCTGGCTCAGGGTGGAGGACAGAGTAAAACAACTTGCACTGAGCCTAGTCTATAAATATATGTGGAATGCGCTCCCAACAGGTATAAAAGAAAGTGCATCTATATCCTCCTTCAAAACCGCAATAGAAGTTCACCTCCAGGCAGCTACAACCCTAAACTAACACCCTCCCCGGATTGTTAATAATCAAATCAAATGCAGATACTTTTTCTTATGCCTTCTGATCGATCTCCCAAACAATCAAATGCAGATACTTTTTCTTATGCCTTCTGATCGATCTCCCAAACAATCAAATGCAGATACTTTTTCTTATGCCTTCTGATCGATCCTCCCCCACACCCCGGATTGTAAATAATTCAATGTGATGGTCTTGTGTGATGACTGTATTATGATGATAGTATATATCTGATAGTATATATCTGTATAATGAATCAATTTAAGTGGACCCCGACTTAAACAAGTTGAAAAACTTATTCGGGTGTTACCATTTAGTGGTCAATTGTATGGAATATGTACTTCACTGTGCAACCTACTAATAAAAGTCTCAATCAATCAAACACATATCGCTTGTGTTTGACTGCCATCTACTTGTCACGTTTAGCATTACACCATGTACCAAATAAAATTGCTTTGAGGTCGGTAAGCAAAACCAGAATTATTCCGTACATTAGGCGCACCAGGTTATAAGGTGCACTGTCGAGTTTTGAGGAAAAAAAGGATTATAGTCCGGAAAATACGGTACTCATTTTGGAAGAGCTCAATTTAATTATTTAAATAAATAATAAATACAAATCTTTGTAATTTTTTTAGACGCCTGACTCCAGTCCTACCTCCATGAGCCATGTCGAGCCGTCCTGCTGATCTCCCTGAAATGGCAATAAGTCAAGACGACAGCAACACGTACCTTTGACCTCTGCTTCTCACCCACCACTTGAATAGCATTATGGCTCCTGTTCCTCCGGGCATCCGTCTGTTGGTGTCTTTCAACAGGGACCAATGGTGAGTCGGTTGTGTTTGTGCACTTTTATAATATGGACATTTTGCCTTGTTTTCAGAGAATCACATGCATACCACAAAATACAAAACAGATTGTTCCTGTCCTTGGTACATTCCCAGAACAGGCTTGTGTAAAATTCCAAATTTAATTGAGAATGTCTCCCAAATTAAGGTTGCAAACAGAAGTATAATTGCAATTCCAATTCATTTTGTGTACATTTATACAACTTTTAAAGTGCATTTCAAGTGTATCACTGAAGTATGTAGAGCAGGGCACCATTGTTGGCCCACAGCTAGTTTTTTTATTGGCCCTTGGCATGTTCTGAGGAATTAAATTAATTACTAATGAGGTATATTAAATATAACACTAACAAGTTACAACTAGGGCCAGGTGAAAAGGCTGAAAACTATCACGATATAAGTGTTTTTTATCGGTCGATATCAATAACTATTTATATTTTTTGTAATTATTTATATTTTTATGACCTATTGAAAATATGGACCAGAAGAAAAATACACAGGTGCAAAAATAAGAATTACGTAAGAAATGCTTAATAAAGTAACAAAATGGTGCAAATGTAAACAGAAAAAGCTGAGAACCATTTTTAGCAGGTTTGGTGCCGGTAAGTTACATACAGTTGTGTAACATTTAATTTAGTCTGTTATGCTTATTTAGGTATGAAAATAATTTATGTTGTGCAGGAAGTATTATTTAAATATTATTGGACCAAATAACTATTATTTTGAAATAGCACATTTGTTGTATTTTGGAATATATTTTATTTTTAGAGTCCTGCACTTTAGTTCTTACCTGTTGTTTCCGTATACCCGAGTAGAGAAAAGTGCAGCCAAGGTCTACGGTCCTTTGAAGTAATCCAAAAAACTGCGATACTGCCAAAGGGGACTTTTCCTGTTTTATCAACTATTTCTTCGCTCGCTACAGCACTCATTTTTTATATATCTTCTGACTCCATGCAGATATTTAACCGCGAGACAACAAGATGGTGCAGCCATAAGAGATTGTTGGTACTGTTACCTAATTGGCTGTGTCCCTCCCATTGCTCAGTGATCACTTCCTGTTTTGCGAGGTTACCAGAGTGCGAGTGCGTTGCGTGTTCAACCAATGTTGCTCTGTAACTTCCAGTTTCAAAATATATATATTAGAGCTGTAAAACGATGAAAATATTTAATCGCGATAAATCGCAGTTTGTTCTTACTTAATGCAAAATTAATCGTGATTAATCGCAGGTAATTGTATCCTAGAAAGATAATTTTCAAGTTTTTATTACCATGACTGGACAATTAGTTTGTTTTATTGAAATGTTTTTTAAACATTATGGCATTAAGACGCTTTTAAAGAGTTTAAAAAAAAAACACTTGCAGTGCGTTGGGGTCTTGCCAGATTTTGTATTTTGTAGGAGTACAGAATTTGTATTCCTGTTTTAGGAGAACTTGTTTTAACAGGAGGAGCAACACTATGTTTAGATACCAGTTTTTACACATTATTAACACAAATTGTGGATTGTTACGATCATGGTTTGATTGTCAAAGCTGTTAGGTAATGTAAAATGGGATATTTCTACCTGAATAAATGCTTCTGATATTCTGTACATTACATGTTGCACACGTTTATGGTATGTATTTCTCTGCATGACATTGTTTTAACCATCTCTATTTATTAATAAAATTTAATATTCAGCCTGTTAAACATTCTGTAATTGCGGACTATCAATCAGAACAGGTTATCAAAGAATATTCTAAAGCAATGGGAATATTGTGTTGTAAACTGTAATTAGCCGATGTAGGCTGCAGAGGGCAGTGGCGCGCATGCCTGACTCAGTGGGAGCGAAGAAGAAGACGAGAAAGTGTTCGAGTGTGTCGTGCTACTGCCTATTTAGTTCGAAAGTGCTATTTGTGAACATAAATAAAAGGCCGACTTGTTCAAAGACAGTCTACCTCCTTCATATCTCCGCCGCTATTACAATACACTTTATTTCAATCTGCCAGAAAACCTTGATTTAGATAGAAATATCACAGAGTAACATTACAAAAACATATTTGACAAAGCATGATCGTATTGTAAGACGCACGCTTTGCAGCTCGCAGAGTGGAGCTTCACGTCCGTGTTTACATTACTGTTGAGTGCACTGATAACACAAAATGTAGATTGTTACAGTAACTGCATTAGTTAGATGGAATAAAAGATCAGCAGAAAAAAAAGATGGTAGACAGAAAATCTAGAATCACTTTTTAATCCGAGACTTTCGTCAAAACATGTCAAGGCACCTCTTCTCATACCAATCACACACTTCCGGTGTTACAGTAATCGCGCTATGCATCGCATCCAGTCTTACTAACATAAGAAGATAAAAAATCGTCTTACATTATGATCATGCAAATATGTTTTGTAATGTAATCTGTGTTATTGCTACCTAAATAAATATTTTTTGGCAGATTGAAACAAAGTGTATATTCTTTTATAACCTGTTCTGATTGATAGTCCACAATTACAGAATGTTTAGCAAGCTGAATTTGACATTTTATTCATAATTAGAGAAAGTTAAAACATTGAAATGCAGAGCTATGAATACCAATAATTTGTACAACGTGCGACCCCTAAAAGGGACAAGCGGTAGAAAATGGATGCGATGTAATGTTTACTGAAAATCAGAAGCATTTTTTCAAGAAGAAATATCACAGATTACATTACCAAACATCTTTGACAATCAAACCATGGTTGTAACAATCCATATTTTGTGTTATTAATACGTGAAACTGGTATCTTACATGGAAGTGTTGCTGCTCTCCTGAATGCAACGCCCTCTACAGCATGAATACAAATTCTGTAGTCCGACAAAATACAAAATCTGACTAGACACCAATGCACTGCATGCAATGTCATTTTTTATTCTCACTAAAAGCATGTTCATGTCCTTTTTGTGTTGAGCTGTTTAAAAAAAACATAATTTTTAATGAAAGCAAACTAATTGTCCAGTCATGGCAATAACAACTTTAAAATGATCTATCTTGGGTACACTTATGAATGCCGAAAATGTACAATAATCGCGATGAATTTTGATTTAACGATGAACAACTGCGATTATGACTAAATATTTTAATCGTTTGACAGCCTTAGTTTCAATGAGTAGCAGATAGTAGTTTTTGGTTTTTGTTAAATTAATTTGTACTATTGACCTTGTTTTGATCAAACAATTGTATGGAATAACAGAGAATGATGAACAAGTTTGAATATTGTGTTGAGACACGCTGCAGGCTTACACACACACATGCATCCACGAAAAATACACGCGACACACATACCCCACGCCCCAAGCCTTTGACGCTTCACCCCACGTGGTAGGGATGATGGATGGCTGAGCAGCGCTTTCGATAGCAGCAGCCTGCCACCGTAGCCCCCACTCCATCCCCTCTGGTGCAAGTTTTGTGGATTCTATGTCACATGTTTATGTGTGCTCACTGAATGTGTGTGTGTGTGTGTGTGTGTGTGTGTGTGTGTGGTGGAGGCGGTCGCTTTTTCCTCCCTCTCTGTCTCTCCCTGCTTGTTCTCTGTCTCTCCCTGCTTGTTCTCTGTCTCTTCCTGCTTGTTCTCTGTCTTGCCTTGTCTATACTTTTTAAGAGCCTCTTTCTCTGCGCTGTCCTCTGAAATCTAAACGCCTAACATGAAATTGATAAGCCAGTCTGAGACCGGACCTTTTTTTAACTCTTCCCCCCTGCAGCGTTTACCTTTTTCCCACCTTCTAATGGGTGTCGGAAGTTGGCTGACCCATCAGCGGTCCTGTTCTGTCTCCCTGTAATGTATGTCTGCTCTTGAATGGGATTGTGCTGAAAATCTGAATTTCCCCTCGGGAATAATAAAGTATTTGTGATTCTGATTCTGATTATTGTTTAACTGCCAAAAACACTCACCATAAATAATTTGAAAAAAAATACAGTTAATACATCTGCTCAGTGCTCGTTATCGATATTGGTATAGGCTTATCTCACTTATGGATGATCGATATTGTAATTGACAGCATAAAACCTTGATCAGCATATCCTTAGGAAATACTCATGCCTGTATCTCTTTTGTTTAGGTACAGAGCTCTCACCTTCATCCTCACCTTCTTGCTCTACACCAGCTTCCACCTTTCCAGAAAACCAATTAGTATTGTCAAGGTAAAACAAGTTCCTTTCAATAAAGACAAAGACAACCTTTTCCATACTGTATTTTTCGGACCATAAGGCACACTTAAAATCCTTTCGTTGTCTCAAAAATCAACAGTCCGCCCTATAACCCAGTGCACTTTATATATGTATTAGGTTTGGTTGATGCTTATTCTGGTTGTGGTACATTGTGTAATGGTAAGTGTGACCAGTAGATGGCAGCCACATAAGAAATACGTGTGGACTACTGTTCAATAAATGACACCAGCAAGTACCGGTAAGCAAGCAAGACGAAAACTTATTGAGAATTTAGAAGATTACACGCGGCGCTCAAAAAGGCAAGATGTATTAGTACGATTTTGGTAAGCTATGAAGCCACACCGATTGATGGCTTGTCCAAGCTTTAAGGCTACCGTGGTCAGTTGTACTGTGCTTCAACATACAGGTATTATTATGGTGTATGTATAAGGACCCCATAATGCACGTATTAGGAAACATATATTATCTGGTGTTTTGTTTCGTCCTATTATGCAAAACCAACTTTTCTTACCTATTGGTACCTGCTGTTGTGTATTTTGATCTGCCTAAGTCCCAAAAAATGTGCGCGCGTCCGCCGTTGTAGTCCGCGCTTTAGCCAATAAGCTCCTTTTTCTGTATCCTGTTGTCGTGAGGCATTATTCATCCTCCGCTGTTGCCATTTCTAATACAAAGTAGCATGCAGTTGTAAAATTTTATCTGTCAGTAGACTCGCTATGGAAGCTCTAAAAACTACTACAACCAAAATGATGGGGAGAAGACGCTGTCCAAGTGAAGCCACTTAAATTCGTAAAACCACCCACAAAACGTCGCATCCTGAAGAGACGGTCAGAAAGTGGCTTGAAAATGGTATGTAATACATAATCTATGCAACCAAAGAACCACCATTACATGTTATGTAGACCACAAGTGTTTTAAATGTAAAAAAAAAAATCATATTATGGCCCTTTTCATGCGCCCTATAACCCTGTGCGCCTTTTATGGAGGTTAATTTGTGTCTTTATTACGAAAGCTTTTATTTGTCAAGGAATTTATGTAACTGAATTTTTTGCGTTTAAATTTTGTAAACTGAATTGTTTTACACAACATTTTGTTGACAATTTCATTTTTTTTAAATTATGTGTTTTGAAATTCAGTATAAAAAATTCAGTGTATAAAAATTGTGTATAAAAACTTAGTGTATAAAAATTCAGTGTTTAATGGTTAAGTGCTGAAAAATTTTGTGTCGAAAAATTTGTTGTTTCAAAAAGCAAGACTCACTTCCGGTAAATTAAGACTGAATCAATCGATCCTGTCTAAGAACCAGCCGATAAGTTGTCAAGAGAGAAATTACGTGACACAGGTCTTGAAAAACAGCATATAAAAGGCAGTTAACTGGGCTACCTTGGCATGATACAACATAATAAACAATGCGGTCCCGCTGGATATCTTCAAACTATAGAATTGATTCCAATGGTTAGAATCTGCAATTTTGAGTGACATACTAAGGTCTGCTTCATGCAGACCGGGCACGAAAAGAGTGGGCGGAGCTTGTTTACGGAGCAGCGAGTGTCAGACAGGCAGATTTCTACAGCAAAGTTCTGCAGAACAGTGATATTGAATATATGGATGTTTTTTACCCTTTGCGTTTAGGTTTCGCCGTGTTTGTTTAATCTTTGTTTTTCTTGCTCAATTATAAAATATGTCAATCAAGGAGGTGGTCTGCAGTAGAGGAGCAACGTTCATATACAGGGCTCAAATGTAACCACAGCAACTGCAGTAAAAGGCCCGACCGCCCTCGTCACTTGCCGTAATGCCCTAAACATTGACCAACATCCGCGGCAAGAACATGCCGTGACCACCCTTGACTTTTTACTTGTTAATGGACTAAGGATGTAACGGTAAACGGTATAATGATAATTCGCAATAAAATTGGTTGGAGGGGCCGTTGGCGCAAATTGCAGCCACGCTTCTGTCAGTCTACCCCAGGGCAGCTGTGGCTATGAAAGTAGCTAACCACCACCAGGTGTGAATGATTAATGGGTTCTACATGTAAAGCGACTTTGGGTACTTAGAAAAGCGCTATATAAATCCCAGTTATTATTATTATTATTAAAACGGAACTTACTGTGCTGCCCTTTCAGAATTAATCGTCCACCATTGATTGATTGATTGATTGACTTTTATTAGTAGGTTGCACAGTGAAGTACATATTCCGTACAATTGACCACTAAATGGTAACACCCGAATAAGTTTTTCAACTTGTTTAAGTCGGGGTCCACTGTATCATTGATTCATGATACAGATATATACTATCATCATAATACAGTCATCACACAAGATAATCACATTGAATTATTTACATTATTTACAATCCAGTGGTGTGTTGTTGCAACTTAGCATAGGAGCGGAGAGAACTTAGCCCACCGCAAAGCCAAATTATTTGCATACGATGGATAAGTTGAAAGTAAAGAGATGTAAATTAAATATTTGTGGCTCCAGAACGATCAATTTAATGCATGGTTGAAGCCGGTAGATGGAAACGTATAGAGTGTTTAAGACCCGGATGTGCAGCCTTCGAGGAGGGAAGCGTTTGTAAACATGGCGGTTAAAGTAAATGGAATGATAATGTAAAAGTTAAAAATCTGTGACAAGCCCGTGTCAAAAGATGCTGAAATGCCACAAAAACTTGCACAACTAGCAAGAATCTACTTAACCCCCCAATGGAGTGTTATGTGAATAAAGTGGCGCCAATTGCTGAAAGAGATCAATATGAGATATTTACTAGTGAAATCAGACTATTACATACAGTGAACCCACACTAATTTATCGGTGGTAGTAGTGTATTCACAGCAGTAAAACCTATTAAAAAATTATCTTGTATTATTTTTGTTATTTTTCCCAATAATTTCAGGTTAGCTTCTCATGCCTAATCTTATTTCCAAGTTTATACAGCAACTGACATAAAAAGCTATAATCCCCGTTTCCATATGAGTTGGGAAATTGTGTTAGATGTAAATATAAACGGAATACAATGATTTGCAAATCCTTTTCTACCCATATTCAATTGAATGCACTACAAAGACAATATATTTGATGTTCAAACTCATAAACTTTATTTTTTTTTTGCAAATAATAATTAACTTAGAATTTCATGGCTGCCACACCTGCCAAAGTAGTTGGGAAAGGGCATGTTCACCACTGTGTTACATGGCCTTTCCTTTGAACAACACTCAGTAAACATTTGGGAACTGAGGAGACACATTTGTTAAGCTTCTCAGGTGGAATTCTTTCCCATTCTTGCTTGATGTACAGCTTAAGTTGTTCAACAGTCCGGGGGTCTCCGTTGTGGTATTTTAGGCTTCATAATGCGCCACACATTTTCAATGGGAGACAGGTCTGGACTACAGGCAGGCCAGTCTAGTACCCGCACTCTTTTACTATGAAGCCACGCTGATGTAACACGTGGCTTGGCATTGTCTTGCTGAAATAAGCAGGGGCGTCCATGGTAACGTTGCTTGGATGGCAACATATGTTGCTCCAAAAGCTGTATGTACCTTTCAGCATTAATGACGCCTTCACAGATGTGTAAGTTACCCATGTCTTGGGCACTAATACACCCCCATACCATCACAGATGCTGGCTTTTCAACTTTGCGCCTATAAATAAAATATGTTTGTCAGTTTGAACATCAAATATGTTGTCTTTGTAGCATATTCAACTGAATATGGGCTGAAAATTATTTGCAAATCATTGTATTCCGTATATATTTACATCTAACACAATTTCCCAACTCATATGGAAACGGGGTTTGTATAAAGGTTACTGTTTACACTTAGTTTATGGTTGGGTGAGAAAAGGAAGAAATATTTGAAATGTCATCTTGTCATGCTTAAATACAAATTTCCGTATTTTTCGGAGTATAAATCGCACCGGAGTATAAGTCGCACCTGCCGAAAATGCATAATATAAAAGGGAAAAAACATATATATAAGTTGCACTGGAGCCCGGCCAAACTATGAAAAAAACTGCGACTTATAGTCCGAAAAATACGGTAGTCCTTGTTTATTAGCAATATGTTTTCAAAAAAGTCACCAAAAAATGTTCTCTTTAATTATATGTATGTAACATATTTTTTTAATTGAACTATTTCACTACAAATAACACGATGGCGTCAGCAACCTGTTGTTTTTTGTAGTTTTTACCAAAAAACTGAAATCGCAATCAAACATGGAGTTTTTAGAGAAAGATAATTTTCAAGTTTTTATTACCATGACTGGACAATTAGTTTGTTTTATTGAAATGTTTTTTAAACATTATGGCATTAAGACGCTTTTAAAGAGTTTAAAAAAAAAACACTTGCAGTGCGTTGGGGTCTTGCCAGATTTTGTATTTTGTAGGAGTACAGAATTTGTATTCCTGTTGTAGGAGAACTTGTTTTAACAGGAGGAGCAACACTATGTTTGGATACCAGTTTTTACACATTATTAACACAAATTGTGGATTGTTACGATCATGGTTTGATTGTCAAAGCTGTTAGGTAATGTAAAATGGGATATTTCTACCTGAATAAATGCTTCTGATATTCTGTACATTACATGTTGCACACGTTTATGGTATGTATTTCTCTGCATGACATTGTTTTAACCATCTCTATTTATTAATAAAATGTAATATTCAGCCTGTTAAACATTCTGTAATTGCGGACTATCAATCAGAACAGGTTATCAAAGAATATTCTAAAGCAATGGGAATATTGTGTTGTAAACTGTAATTAGCCGATGTAGGCTGCAGAGGGCAGTGGCGCGCATGCCTGACTCAGTGGGAGCGAAGAAGAAGACGAGAAAGTGTTCGAGTGTGTCGTGCTACTGCCTATTTAGTTCGAAAGTGCTATTTGTGAACATAAATAAAAGGCCGACTTGTTCAAAGACAGTCTACCTCCTTCATATCTCCGCCGCTATGTAACATATTTTTTTAATTTAACTATTTCACTACAAATAACACGATGGCGTCAGCAACCTGTTGTTTTTTGTAGTTTTTACCAAAAAACTGAAATCGCAATCAAACATGGAGTTTTTAGAGAAAAAGAATGGGGTTTTTATTTTTATTTTTATTTGTGTAGCCATTAGATAGTTTTTATTTTTATTTTTATTTGTGTACCCATTAGACAGTTTTTAGTTTTAGTTTTATTTGTGTACCCATTAGACATTGTATGTTATACTTTAATTCTAATTACAAGAATGAGTAAATGAGGCTACTCTTTAACTGTGGTGTGATGTGTGTATGGCGAGGGAACTGAATTATTTTGCTCTAACCCTTGTTTTTAGTGAAATTAAGGATCAGGGTCATGACATTAAAAATACATTATAAATTTAGACATTCTCTGCAACAGGACTCTCAATTAATTTATGGCCCTTTGGTATTTTACGGTGGACTGAATACTGTACCTATTTTGAATCTTGGCAGAGCGAGCTCCACAGAAACTGTTCGCATGTCAGTGAACTACCCATGATTGGCTCCAGCAGCGGCAGAAGTGACAGCCAGAAGCTTCTTTTACAGGCTCTTCACTCCGAAATGGACTGTAGCTGGAAGCCTTTTGGTTAGTATTGACACAGTTATTAATGTTTGCGGGGGATTTCATTTAGTTTGAAGCAAAACCACTCTTTCTTTGGTTTCTTTTCCAACTTACAGCTGAAAATATCTCTAATGTAATTTATATTTATTTGAGTCTGACAATTTTCCATTGCACCAAATCAAAGCCATTTTCTTGGTAACTCTCAAAATAAACTTACATTTACATCTTTTTTTCAACTTGAAATCTGACCACTCAAATTGTCCAAAAATTGGCCCATCGAAAGCAACATTTTTTTGTTTGTTTAAAATTCCGACAGCAAAGATGATTCATTTGCACTGAAAGTAACAGGGTTTATATCATAGAATTAGCAAATATATGAAATGTAGCCACATAGCTTGTATGCTAATGCTAAGAGCACGTTGACACTAAGCACATTAGAGCAATTCAACGACGTTGTTGTTTAAAAATAAATAACATTTAAAATAGTTTATTCTTCCTTGCGACTTGAATGTTGCGACTTCGACTTGTGGATTAACGCGCTAGGGCAGGCCTGGGCAATTATTTTGCCTTGGGGGGCCAAATGTAATTTAAAAATGTGTCAGGGGGCCGGTATATCTATTTTTAGCAACACTAATACAAAACCTCATTATAATGTCTGAATGCTAAAAATGTTATGACAGACCGCCTTAAAAAACTAAATGGAATTAAAAATTTTTTACTGAATGGGACACCCAGAATGTACATGAAAATAAAGAATGCGGGATTTACAATATTAACTCTGAACGATAAAACACTGAATATTGACAACATATGAACGTCACACCCCCTCTTGATCGACATATTTTACAATCAAGCGAAACGCAGCGAAACACCCCCCCACCCACCCACCTACAATCTGATACATCACTAAGCTTTAGAACTTTGTTGTAAAAATCTCCTTCCGCGTCTGTCCCTGACACCTGCATTTCAGGCTGGCCGCTCTGGAAACACACTGTGGAAACGCTCTTCACCCACACTGCTTGGTGCCTCGTCTGAGCTGCTGTGACTTAAGTTTACCATATTAACTAGTACATCATGCAAAAGCGCAGATTCCAACCATTGAAATACTTTGTATAGTTCAAGACTAATAATAATTTGAAAACATCACTGCACATCATAATGGTGGCTACAGTTTCGATCCTAAAGATCTAAAAAAAATTGGGGGGGAATGTCCGGCGGTCCAGATTGAAAAGCTTAATAACCTCAGGCTTTAATTTGCCCAGGTTTGCGCTAGGGTAACAGGACTGAGTGAAAATCCATTGAAACCACTAAAGTGTGAATTAAAGTGTGATGAGTACTAACACAAAGGTGTAAAACAACCTTTCTGAGGGATTTGATTGTATATATATGTCATGAAATTCATGGTAATTCTTAAATGTGGCGAGCATGGACAGGCCACAGATGATAGTTGTCTAGTGTTCAAGGTAGTTTGAATTGATCTTTAATATTGTATTTGTTAAATATTGATAAATATATTTTACAGTTAATTTTACCCTGCATTTGTACATTTTATTGTAAAATGACAGCAATTCAGTAGAATGTTCCTGAGAAGAGTACTTTAATCTGATTGACTTACTGTGTAAATGGCACATATTCCAGATCAGGGTTTCCCAAACTTTTTTACAACCAAAGACATTTGAATTTGTGTTTCTTCCCAAGACCCCTGACCTGAATTTAAAAACCAAGAAATAAAGTAGAAACAGATCATTCCATAAGTTTGGGAAGCCGTGTTCTTGATGTTGTTATTTTTATTTTTTTATTATTTTCTAGCATTGTACGGATTATTTATTTATTTTTCAAGCCTTGAGTGAACCCTAATTTATCTTTACCCGCAGATAAAAGTAACTACAAACAGCTGTTGGGAGCCATGGATTACTCCTTCCTCTGTGCTTATGCAGTTGGGATGTATCTCAGGTGAGCTCCATTTTATTTTAGAATTGACAATACAGTGGAAAACATTTTTTGCTCTAAGTCTGTTATATTTCTTGTTGGGTGCATGCACCTAAGCACATAAAGTGCAGGCATTTTATGTATTTGCAACAAACCACATCAAACAATATTTCAAATGTCTCAACACATTGCTTGAGGTGAAAAGTTCACGAGTAACAAGGTCAACAATATACTGGAATTACTTATTTTCAAAAACTGTACTCAACATGATCACATGACTGTATCTTACAGCACAAAGAATGTACAGAACGGGGGTTGTTGGTACCCTTTTTTTTTCTATCAAAACATTCAGAACGGGGGTTGTTGGTACCCTTTTTTTTTCTATCAAAACATTCTTCAAAATTCATTCCACCATGGATTGAAGCTTAAGACAAACTATCAAATACACATTGTGAAGACCAACACCACTGCATGTATTGATAAGATAATAATAATAATAATGCATTAGATTTTATATCGCGCTTTTCTATTATATACAGGAAACAATGCTTTAGCCCAGTGTTTCACCTACACTGGATTAAATGCACAGTATCTTAACGCTTCAGATCAGTGGTCACTAGGGATGCTGTTCGAAAACCGGTTCTCCCGATGCTTCGATAAGAAAAGAAACGATTCCATGGATTCAAATCCATTTTTGAGAACCGGTTCCCGTAATCGAAGCCACTATACCGTATTTTCGCGACCATAGGGCGCACCGTATTAAAAGGCGCCGTGTCAGTAACAGGTGCTTTTTCTGTATTTAACGCATAAATAAGGCGCATCGTATTTTTGGGCGCAGGCATGGTTAAACATACGCTAGCATGCATGCACGCTCTTTTAAAAAGGCAGCAGGAGCAAAGCTGAGTTGGGTTGTACTTTATTGAAGTATTTATCAATGTACTCACATAATTTTTTGATCAACCCTCATCCACAAATCCATCAAAATCTTCATCTTCTGTGTCCGAAATGAACAGCTCGGCAAGTTCTCCATCAAACACGCCAGATTCCCTCTCCTCATTTTCAAAGTCAGTCTTGTTGCCGTGGGGCTCCTCGGAAAAGATGCCGGCTTTTGCGAAAGCTCGAACAGTGCAAGCAGAAACGTTAGCTCAAGCATCCACGATCCATTCCCAAATTGTGGCGTAACTCGCCCGACGCTGCCTGCCAGTTTTCGTGAAGCTGTGTTTGTCTGTCATCCATCGCTCCCATGACGCTGACAACTTCACTTTGAACGTCCTGTTTACACCCATGTCCAGCGGTTGGAGTTCCTTCGTCATGCCTTAATGATGACTCCAGGTGGAAACTTTTCTTTCGGCACCCAAGTCACTTCTCTTGCACCGTTGTGCGTATTGATTCGCTACCGTGCTGGTCCCCTTCTTCTCCACAGTGTGCTTCACCGGGATGTCGAAAGTGAGCGGCACCTCGTCCATGTTAGTGATGTGTTTGTCGGCAATTTTTTTATTTACAACGCACATAGCAGCACTATATGCTCACTGGGGGTGTGCCTTTAGCGTCCTCTCACCTGAAACCTTCACCCTTTAACGTCTGCATGCTGTCTTCAGTCACGTCCGCCTTTCCTCCATATAAACAGCGTGCCGGCCCAGTCACATAACATCTACGGCTTTTGGAACTCAGTGCACACACAAGGTGGACACACAACAACCTATCTGGATTCGCTAAGAGATTCGATAAGGAATCGGTTCGATAAGAGGATTTGATAATGACATTGACATCGATAATTTCTTAACGAACATCATCCCTAGTGGTCACCAACCTTTTCCAGCCCAAAATCCCTGGTCTCAGCCAAAAACCAAAGCAGGATCTACCCCTGTGTCAACTATGTTTTATTTGTTATGTTCTATATATATATATATATGTGTGTGTGTATATGTAAATGTCAAAAGGGTTAAGAACCCCTGCTTTAGGCCAACCTACTGTATATCTGTTATACTGTATGTTTGACTATATGAGTACCGTATTTTTCGGAGTATAAGTCGCTCCGGAGTATAAGTCGCACCGGCCGAAAATGCATAATAAAGAAGGAAAAAAACATATATAAGTCGC
This sequence comes from Nerophis lumbriciformis, assembly GCF_033978685.3. NCBI lineage: Eukaryota > Metazoa > Chordata > Actinopteri > Syngnathiformes > Syngnathidae > Nerophis > Nerophis lumbriciformis. The sequence continues at coordinate 29,853,248 of NC_084578.2, forward strand.
ACTGGAGTATAAGTCGCATTTTTTGGGGAAATGTATTTGATAAAAGCCAACACCAAGAATAGACATTTGAAAGTCAATTTAAAATAAATAAAGAATAGTGAACAACAGGCTGAATAAGTGTACGTTATATGAGGCATAAATAAGCAACTGGTATGTTAACGTAACATATTATGGTAAGAGTCATTCAAATAACTATACCATATAGAACATGCTATACGTTTACCAAACAATCTGTCACTCCTAATCGCTAAATCCCATGAAATATTATACGTCTAGTCTCTTACGTGAATGAGCTAAATAATATTATTTGATATTTTATGCTAATGTGTTAATAATTCCACACATAAGTCGCTCCTGAGTATAAGTCGCACCCCCGGCCAAACTATGAAAAAAACTGCGACTTATAGTCCGAAAAATACGGTATATGTGACAACCAACCCCCAAGAGAATACGATGACCAACCTTAAATGAAATTTCTCACTAGCAATAGGGCTATCTCGTTAGCTAACTAATAATTTAAAATAGTATTGTCAAGCGATTTAAAAGATGAGCGATTCATTAATTATGATCTGTAATTAATTCATCTTTTTTTAATCTCACCTCTAAAATGCTGAGAAAAGTCCTCAACTTGAGATATTTTCATTTAAATTCATTACATTATTATTATCATTACATTATTATTAACATAGTTATTTAAAAAAAAAAAGTGGCTTTATAGAGTGATTTAGGATAGGATAGACTTTATTCATATAGATAATAAGGTAAAAATAAGGTAAAAAAGCACATAAAAAGACACGGGAAATATCAAAGAACACTAAGGACTTCAAATGATTCAAACTCCTCCAAATTTGAATAGTAGACTATTGTAAGATACGCCTTAAAGATGCAAGAAGTCTTAACTCCAGAGAAAGTAATAAAGCTCTGGTCCCACTTCCTCAAATTTTCATCCCACAATTTGAGAGACATCATCCTCTGGTGGCAAGATATAGTGAGTATTTATCAACTCAACGTCAGTACATTTTATAGGGTTTATTTCACACCACAACTATTACAGGAGCTTTTCAGGATAGGTTAATAAACATAAACCAAAGAGGGATAGCATTAAACACTGCTTAGTAAATAACGATCAATACACTATAGGTCTGATTTACTAAAGGTTTATGTGCTAAAACATGTGCAAACTTGATAGCACACGCAAAGACGATCTACTAAACGTGTGCAAAGTGGATTGCATCTCTTAAGTGAGCAGGATAAGGCATGCAATTCATTGTGCGTCTGTCTTCAATATGCAAAATATAAGCTAATCATCAAAATGACCACAATACTGAGAGGTGAATGTGAAAATCTATTTTACAGCATGCACAATGTGATTTAGCAACTCTCATCACCGTTTTGGGAGCACAATTTGGGCATTTTATTTAGCACATTTGAAAAGTATGTGCAAACTGACAAGGTTCCACACACGGCTGTGAGAAAGGAATGCTTGCGCTTTAAAGACACAAGATGGACAGAGAATCCCCCTTCCTACCATTACGTTTCAACATATTTGAACGGTCAGAAATATAAAATATTAGACACGTCGTCTATTCAGCAACATCCTTTTATATTTTCATAGCTGCTAAATGACTTCAGGGGCTGATTAAAACAAATTCAATTGATGCGTTTTAGTGTCATATTACTAACATATATCTGATATGATAACAATTCTTGAAGTATGCATTTTTTGTGGGTTGAGCACAGTTGTGCAGCCAGCCCCCTTTCCATGCACCTTCAGCGGTTAAAAATAAAAAAGTGGTGTCAATGTACACGGCTTCTTAAATCCCCTTAAAACATGGTAGATGTCCCCTTGTTTAAAAACCTAGCAAAACGCCACATGATAAAATGAATGTTCAGTAAATGATTTGAGTGTCTCAGTGGTGATGCCTCATATAGTACACGCAAAGTCCTCATTTAAATAGGGCGGTCTGCACCACTTTTCAATTGTACATGCACCACTAATAGTACACGCTAATTTATAGATTGCACACGCTGTTTAGCGTGAGGTATTTTAATGTTAGTAAATCAGGCCCATAATATTTACAGCCAACTGTATCTTGGGACAAACAATAGCAAATACATACGAGCGGTCTCTCCGGCCTTCTCTCATTACAATTCCATTGTCCAGGGTGTACCCCGCCTTCCGCCCGATTGTAGCTGAGATAGGCTCCAACGCCCCCCGCGACCCCAAAGGGAATAAGCGGTAGAAAATGGATGGATGGATGTTGTAGCTCTTTCTATTGCACTGCATCAAATGACTTAACTCTTTGCAATTCCCTCCTTTTCTTATGCATGTCACAACATAAAGAATCAAACACATCAAACATTCATAATTTGCATCGATGTCATAAAGAAAAATACATCATCATCATCATAGCTATCCAGTTTTGAAAGATGTACCCATACTATAGCACAGTCTTAAAATACAGAATGTATAAAAAAGTGGTATTTTTATCTTTGTGAATCATTATGTTATTTACATTTTCCAAAATTTGACCGAACAACTGCTGTATTTTCCGGACTATAAGGCGCACTTAAAATCCTTTTTTTCCCCTCAAAACTTGACAGTGTGCCTTATAACAGTGTTTTCAATTTACAAAAAGTAAAATACTTAATATGAATCCTTTAATGCGCCCTATAATCCGGTGCGCCTTATATATGAAAAAAAATCGAAACTAGACCATTCATCGGCAGTGCGCCTTACAATCCGGTGCGCCCTACGGTCCGGAAAATCCAGTACGTACTAACCCCATTCTCCTTACATTTTAACATATGGCTAACACACGGCATGTTGACATGGTTGAATGTTTTGGCAAGATACCTGGTAACCCTACAGTTGGCGGTGTTCTTTTTGTTTTTTAATAACATAGCACCAAATTACAAATGTTAAGGTTTATTACCACAAGCCTCACACTTTTTAAAGAGGCTCAACAGGTCAAGCGCTTTGGTTGTTGACCAAAGGATTGAAGGTACTTTATTGACATATGAGATTGCACACTTTTGTATTGTTTAATTTCTAATGAATTCATCATCAATCCTCCCTTAACGGCACATTTTTTGTGGTTTTATTCCCATGATCATCTTTTGCAGTGGCATCATCGGCGAGCGCCTGCCTATCCGACTGTATCTAACGGTGGGTATGCTGGCTAGCGGTCTTTTCACCTGCCTGTTTGGACTGGGCTACATCTACAACATCCACAGTCTGGGGTTCTACGTCTTTGTCCAGGTCAGGTACTGCTTACTATTGTGGCATTTATGGTTTGGGATAAAACGAAACGTTGTGGGCATCGTTGCAATTTAAGATACCTGCACGCTTAAATATTGTGTTGAGCGTATTTAATCTACAAGAGTAGCCTTTACTTTATAAATTAAAGGAGTAAAAATACAATTATTTATTTCTGGGAGTTTAAGGCACACTATTATGACAAACACATTTAAACTAGAGATGTTCTGATCAGGATTTTATGCTGCCGGTTCCAATACCGACCATCCATGAATGATATTGGCTGATACCAGTACCGATAGCAATCTGAGACAGCACACATAGTTGTAATAAATAAAAATAACAAAAACAACTGAAGTTAGTGTAGGGATTTATATATCAAATTTATTTAGATGCTTGTTTAATTACATTACAAATATATTTCATATACACTAACTTCAGAACTGTACAAATATATATATATTGAATATACATTATGTATATACAATATTTATGTATATTATATGTATATACATAATGTGTTTCTTAAACACGTTTGCTACGAGTGTTTCGAAAAGCACCAACTCGCCATGTCAAATAAAAGAAAACAAATGTGAGCAAAACCTAAAAGTGTTTTAGGCTTTTACCAAAGGCAACAATCATAAATGAAGCTTTCAACACATACACAATGTTGACATCTATAGGTATATTTTCATAAAGACGGGGAAAAACACGCTACTCGTAAACGGCGTGTGCAACAGCAACAAACATCAGTAGACGCAAATTTAAATCATGAAATGCAACCTTACCCGAATAAAAACGATGCATATTTATCCGGGAGAGTCTTGATACCAAATTCCTTGACCCAGCCACACACAAAGAAATTGTAGACCTCCATGCTTTTCTAAGTTTCCATCTGTCTTGTCGTATAGAATGGCGTCTGAAGCACAATAGTTTGATATGTCTGGGAACGCGACCAAGGTATAATCCTTGATATCATTTGACAAATCTTTTTTTGATAAAGTATAGAGATATATTCCCTTACATAATTAAATTTTTGTGTTCGTATCTGCTTTTTGCCGGGACATTTAAGCCTTGTTTGTACTCAGATAGTTAGCGCTCCTGCTTGCTGTACAACAGCCATCTTAGCTTGGTTGACCACCAAATGATTTTCACTTCCGGGAAGAAGTCACGTGTCGGAATACAAGCAATCGTTAGGTGTTGTCAAACTAATTATTTTATGCTGTCAAGACACTATCATGATCACTAACGAGAAGTTAATTGAGCTTGGCCTTGTCAAGTTACAACACATTCTGGAGCCTTTAGCAGCACTAAGATTTATATGAATGGGTCATGCTTAATAACACTGCCCCCGTTCTTAATATTAATACACTAACTATTGGATTTGCAAATCAATCTTCTATATAAATACATTCCTCATCTTAAGTCATGCACCCTGCTTGTTTTAGTGTCATGCAACAGCTTGGTTAAGTCAATTCTTAACGGTCTTTTTTTCCTTTTGTTTTAGGTGGCCAATGGCTTAGTCCAAACCACTGGCTGGCCCAGTGTTGTAACCTGTATTGGCAACTGGTTTGGAAAAGGAAGGTAAGCTCTAATCAAACACATCTTATAAATGATACATTTGAAGGTGTTGGTCCATGAACTATATTCAGCAAATAAATAGAGAAACTACATAGACAGAGATTGCATTGTACCAAAGTGCCTATGAAATTAAAACATCCTGTGCATTTATCAGTCATTCCAAGATTTTGCAGGCATTTTTTGTATTTTTGGCGGTCTAAAATGCCTGATTTTACTGCAGCTTTTTGAAAGAGTTGCGATGGTTTGAGGCAGTGACTTTTGGTGAAGTTCACATCAGGTGAGGCACTGATTTCAATAAAATTAAACAAAAAGTTAAACAAAAACGAAACAAGCTTCTTCTAAAAAGCCCCCTTTTAATGGTGACTCAGAGTACTACAGCACCCCTCAGTATGATTTTTCTGTATTTATAGTCCGATTAGAATATTATTGTCACACTTACATTAAATACATCACACAGGCTGTACATTTTGAAAACAGATTATCCTTGAATTTCATTAAAACTAAATTAATGCTATTTGTAACAGCAGAACAGAAAGCCAAACACAAATACAAATACAGTAGATGGAGTAGACAATTAAAGGGTTAAAATAAATAAAATTTTTGGGTGACGATAAAATGAACTGAAAATATCATATAAAACATATATGTGAAAAAAAACATAAGGTAGTGAAAAATACTTCAATAATGAATGACGTTTAATAGGCTCTAGACCCAAAAATCACTCCATATGCTCTATTGCTTGCTAGTGTTTCCGTGCCTGAGTTATTGTGTAGAAATAAGAGGAAATAGATGTGCTTTATTAATTAACCGTGTTACAAGAGGTCCGAATAATACATAACATTAGAACTAGAATACATTTAATCCCTTTATTTTTTATATAAAAAATAGTAGAATGTACAACAATTCTTCTCAACAAAAGAGGATATTAACCTCAGGGAAACACACAAAAAAAACTTAAAACATTTGTATGCACGTACAATACTTAAGACCTTTAGCATATCTGTAAGTGGAATTATTTGTGGAATGGATTAAGCAAAAAAAGTCAAACAATGTACTAATACGATCCAGTTTAAGGAACTGTTCAAACTCTAAGTGTTTACAAAGTACAAAGAAGAAGAATCCTGATAAACATCTTAAACCTTTTTGGAAAAATTAGATAATCTTAATAATCTCATTATGTGAATCACAATTTATTTAACTATGAATTTATGAGAACCCTATTCATTATTTACTAATGTATTTATTTACTTACTTATTTATTTATTTATTTATTCACTGTTGGGACAATGTCTCAGTCTGGGCAGGATAAAGTAGCCTCTCAGCATCACACAACAATCCTCCGTGGTTAACCTGCAACTGCATTTTGCTATTTTGTTCATTGCTTATATCCTGTTTTACAGACGTGGATTTATCATGGGGATTTGGAACTCTCACACCTCAGTCGGAAACATATTGGGCTCTCTAATCGCAGGCTATTGGGTGTCCTCGAACTGGGGCCTGTCCTTCATCATCCCAGGGCTCATCATCGCAGTCATGGGTGTTGTCTGCTTCCTTTTTCTTATTGAGCGTAAGTGCAACCTCCTTTCCTGGCTGGAAGGATTCAACATAAATGTTGGACTGTCTGATTGTGAAAAGTGCTTGTGATTTGGGAAAACAGTAACCTTACATACAGTGCATCTGGAAAGTATTCAAGCACTTCACTGTTTCCACATTTTGTTATGTTACAGCCTTATTCCATAATGGAATAAATTCATTTTTGTACTCCAAATTCTACTGATAATGCCCTATAAGGGCAATTAGAAAATATTTTTTGAAAAAAATTGCTAATTTATTATATTTAATCACATGTACAGTCTTTGCTCAATACTTTGTTGATGCACCTTTGGCAGAAATTACAGCCTCAAGTCTTTTTGAACACAATGTCACAAGCTTGGCGCACCTATCTTTAGGCGGTTTCGCCCATTCCTCTTTGCAGCACCTCTCAAGCTCCTTCAGGTTGGATAAGAAGCGTTGGTTTTCATTGAGGATGTCTCTTTATCTTTCCCTCTATCCTGACTAGTGTCCCAGTTCCTGCTGTTGAAAAACATCCCAACAGCATGATGCTACCACCACCATGCTTTACTGTCGGGATGGTATTGTCCTAGTTTCCTCCAAACATGATGTCTGGTATTCACATCAAAGAGTTCATGGTCTGAGAGAATTTCAGATGCATTTTGGCAAACTGTTTACTTAGAAATGACTTCAGTCTGGCTACTCTACCATACAGGCCAGATTGGTGGATTTCTTCAGAGATGGTTGTCTTTCTGTGAGGTTCTCCTCTCCCCACAGAGGAATGCTGTAGCTCTGACAGAGTGACCATCAGGTTTTTTGTCACCTCCCTGACTAGACTAAGATGATTCCAGCAATGTACAGAGACATCCAACCTGATGGAGCTAGAGAGGTGTTGCAAAGAGGAATGGGCGAAACAGCCCAAAGATAGGTGTGCCAAGCTTGTGGCATTGTATTCAAAAATACTTGGGGCTGTAATTGTTGCCAAAGGTGCATCAACAAAGTATTGAGCAAAGGCTGTGAATACTTATATACATGTAATTTTATAGTTTTTTAGTTGTAATACATTTGCAATTTAAAAAAGAAAACCCTCAAAAACTTCCGGATGCACTGTAGCAAGTTGCGTTGCTTCACATAAATGATCCCCAGCCATACATGATTACAATTGTTATTTTAGATTAACAAGTAGGACATAGGAAGAGAAAAAACAACAGAACAGAACTTCCGGTCTTGTGAAAAGTTTTACAATATAGTTGATGAATAATGTTTGCAAGGTGGGACAATTTGGGGTATAACGGTATGTCATAATCATGCTTCAGTACCTACAGTTAGGTTCATATATATTCGGACACCAACACAATTTTAATATTTTTGGCTCGACACATCACCCCAAGGCATTTGAAATGAAACAAATAGGACGTTCTTTAACTGCAGAATTTCAGCTTTAATTTGAGAGCATTTACATCAGGTGAGAAATGTAGGACTTACATCAATTTGTATATGTTCCTCACACTTTTTAAAGGACCAAAAGTAATTTGATATTTGGCTGTTCAACTGTTTCATTGCCAAGTGTGTGTTTTAATCTCATTATTACATTTACAAGGAGCATATAAAAGAGTTAATTTCAAGTGTGTTATTTACATCTGTTTCTGTCAACTCTCATTATGATGCACAAAGAGCTGTCATATCAGTAGCTGCGTTCAATGTGTTTTTTGCAAAATAAAAGCGTTATATCAAAAACTTCGGCAAAGTACATTTTACGACTTGTAGGTGTTTCCAGTAAAGGGTGTTTTGCGTCATGAGCGGCCGTAATTCTTGTAAAATATTGTCCCGCGAGACTCTTGAATTTAGATGGGCGCTTTGCGATACCATGGTTTTGAAGCTGTGATTACAATTGCAGTGGCTTTGGTTGCTGTGATTGTCAATAGAAGACGTAGGCAGCGGGTAATCAATTGCTCAAAGGCAACGTATGGCAGCGGCTACAGGTAAGGGATTTTTGTGAACGAGGAATTCACAGATGAATTGTGGATTCAAGGGCCCCTGCAACATTGTTTGGGCATGTGGATCTCTCCGGGCCTGCGGGCTGTCTCTATTGCCGCCTCGCTCCCCACCATACTTGCCAACCCTCCCGAATTTTCTGGGAGACTCCCGAATTTCAGTGCCTCTCCCGAAAATCTCCCGGGACACCAATTCTACCGAATTTCTCCCGATTTCCAGCCGGACAACTATATTGGGGGCGTGCCTTAAAGGCACTGCCTTTAGCGTCGTCTCTCACCTGAAAAGGAGACTATTATATATGTCTCCGTTATCCATAGGTTTATCTATAACCCATAACACGGTGGCCGAATGGATAAAGTCACTCATGAACGGTTAGAGAAGCACAAGGCGGCGGCAACGCAGTATTATGGGCCACCTTGCAAGCAACATCCCGTTCTCATTTGCGGATGTTTTCAACAAATCCTTGAAGGATATGTTCCTGGATTCAGAGGTCGCTCGCCAGTACTCAAATGGCAGAACAAAGGCTAGAAATACTTTAATTTCAGTGAATTCTAGCTATAAATATACCCCCCCTCCAATCTCCCGAATTCGGAGGTCGGTTCGGTTGGCAAGTATGCTCCCCACGGCCGACCGATCGGAAGCAAGACCAAAACAACCCATCTGCTCTAGTTGTCCTGCATCGGTGCCCCGCTGGTTTGGTGTTTAGTTGCCCTGTAAAATGCCATTGCGACACACTCCAATATCAGAACGTCTGAAAAACCACCTCATAAGAGTGTAAAAAAGTATTTACGATATTTGAGATGTTTTTCTATATATGGGTGTTTCCATTACCAGTATCTTGTTGCAATATTTTGTTTTTGCCCATTTCTAGCGGTAATGGAAACGCAGCTATTAAAGCACATTCTTAAAAAGAAAGAACATGAAGAAGTCAGCTCAAAAGACCCAGAAGACAACGAGAAACAGTTGTAGTGGATGAAGAAAAAGCCCCCTCAGCAGTTGTTCAGATGTAGAACACTCTTCAGGAATTAGGTTTATGTGTGTCAAGAGAAGACTTCATCACAGCATATACAAAAGGTTCAACATATCATGTAAACCATTGTTGAGCCTCAAAAATAACATTTTAAAAAGGCTTTAGGCTTTAGGTTTATTGATGACGTTAGCGCTAACCAAGGTAACAGGCTGAATTCTGAAGTGTTTCGAGCAATTTTATCTACTCATATTCAGCCAAATGCTTAAAGAGAAACTGCACTGTTTGGGGAATTTTGCTTATCATTCACAATCCCAATGTAGGACCAAAACACATTATTTTGTAAGTGCATTTTAATTTGTAAAATGCAGCAGGTAGGATGTGGCTAACAATGCAGCTAATTGGAGTCCTCTATTGCGCCCATCAAGAAAGCCCTCTAAAAATATATATCCAATAACCACAAACAATACTCTACTTACATCTCGTGACCTGCATATTAACTAAATATTAGTGACATTGTTGTTATAAGAGCCTCAGCACAGGAACTACTTGTAGCGGCACCATGATCACAGAGAGGTAACAAGATTATGCAGCTATTGACATACTGCATATTGCTGCATTGTAATGTAATGTAATAAACCAAATGTTCTTTACCAAAAATCTGATTATAGATACATGCATCCTACTACCACTGCTACCACTACTTTATCCAAAGCATTCAGTGTTGTTTCTTTGAATGGTATTTATGTTTTGTTTTTGTTTTTTCCAGATCCAAATGACCTGAAAAACTTGTATAATGATGGCTGCTCTCCAGGAAAGAGTGTGGGTAGAGTATTTATGAAGTCATTTTGTGTTCTCACTATCTGATCGTGTTTCTTTTTTAGGTCAGTCTTACGCTAAATGTTATACTCTGTTATAAATGTTATACTCTTGTTTGTTTGTTAACCTGTTTTAAAAGTCTATATTGAAATGTAATGTTAATTAGCATCCCTCTGAGCAGGTGCCAACTAAGACTTGGAATGGAGTAAGGGGACATACAGAGATGTATCTGCATTATAAAGATAAGAAGAATCAGGTGTGTTCCATTCAAATCTACTCAACATAAGCCTTTATCTACAGTCTGTTTTTTTTTAGTGGACATTTTTGGGGTTGCATTGCAAAAACTGTACAGTGGTACCTCAGAATGCACGTTTACTTTATTTGACTTTAAAAGGAAACAATGATGATTTTTTTTTTACATTTAAAACCCTTACTGAGGTGTATGAAATATAATTTTGATAAGCGTTGTTTCAATATTGCGTACATTTTGCTCCACAGTCACTTTTTTAACCTGTTGTTTGAGTCTGTCTGCAACTCGGCATTCCCAGATTGCAATTGATACCACGCCCCACCCTCCTAAAACTCAGTCGAAAATAAACTTCAAAAACGTTACGTGGCTTTGCCGGTCATATCATTAGGTGCACATGTAAACTTGGCGATAGATCAAAGAAAAAGCTGCTTTCGGCAGAATTTACATCACTGCATGTTGCACGTCGCTGTTATGTGCATGCCACGATTCGATGAAAATAATTATCCTAACTTTTTTTGTATTTCTTCATTGCCTGAATCACAGGGGAGGAACTCATCATTCTGTATGAGAGCTAGACTTAAAGGGGAACTGCACTTTTTTTTAATGTTTTCCCTATATTTAACAATCCTTATGAGAGACAAGAAGTCTTAAAGGGGACATATGATTTTTTTTGCATTCTAACTAAAAAATGGCTCATTCTAGGTGGCTAGCAATGCAGCTAATGGAAGCAATCCATTCTGCCTCTAAATCACTTTGAAATGGCAACCAAAAACTGCCAACAATGCTTCATTTACGTTCCGTAACCTGTATGATAACCAAGCTATAGCGACATTGTTATTGTAAGAGCGAACACCGAGGAACACTTTTTCTAGCGGAGTAAGACATCGTCTTGGGACGGCATGTTAAGGCATTAGCCGTAAGCTTGCTACGGCAAGAGGTAAGCTAGCTTCTTGCATCAGCATCAGTATTAAAGTATTAGCCCAGATTTCATGTTATGTTTGTACACAGCTAGCTCGACAGTGTATGTAGTTGTATTAACAAGTATGGTGTTCTGCATGTATCATGATCATTATTATAGAGACTCAGTCAATGGACAATTGTTCGTTTGGTCAAGCTGTCCGGGGAAGTTTCCAGTTGTTGAGCGTAAGCACTCCATTTTATTTCGACATAGCTTGGCTCTTAAGTTCCACATTTGCTCCTTTGAGTCACGCCGACCTCACCTTCTCTGCTTCTGTCTGCTCCAACGTTTCAACCTTTCTTCGTGCTCGCTTTTTGTTAGCAGATGTTCATCCTCTGTATATTCAGGCTCAAAAAGATAATGTAGCCGTCTTCGTTGTCTGTTACTAAGTCTGCCATGATTAGAACACACGCGTTTGTTGCCGGAGGCACAACACACATTTGTTGCTGAAATTTGGAAGTGCGCTGCTATGGAAACGGAAATAAATGCACTTAAAATTACCAAAATACGTTTAATACTGTACATATTACATATTGTTAAGAACGTGTCTTTTACTACATTATAATATACCGGTATACTAGTAGTGTGTATATAAAATGCGGATAGAGGGTTTTGAAGTTGTTTTAGAGGGCTTTGAAGGCTACAATAGTGACTTCCATTAGCCGCATCTTGCAAGCGTTTTTCATCATCTTTTTTTTTACCCCTAAAAAAGACATGTTTGTTCTTGTCCCTCATAATGATTGTGAACAATAGGCAAAATTCACCAAAAAATGCAGTTCCCCTTTAATGTCCAAATAATAGCATCCAGCTCATCTTGTAGCCGACTGCAAAACCCTGCAAAAGAGGCATCCAAAACTGTATGGACGCTAAATGCATGAACTTCATGATCTGATAGTTTGAAATTGTTTAACACAAATATCAAAATTTGTAACAACAGGCGTAACTCAGAAAATAGTAATTTTATCATAGGTCCCCTTTAAAACTTCAAACACAGCTAGTACCTTGAAAAACACATATTGCTAAACGGCGCCCATTGAAATTAATTAAAGTAAATTCAATCAGCGCTTGCTTCATCTCAAAACACCACAATTTTAACATGTAACATGCCTGTAACACACTTTTAGATAATAAATATTGTGTGAAAAATAATAGAATAGAATGTAGTACAAACTACAGTAGTTTTATGAAATATTGTAATAATATTGTACAGCATTTACTTTGTAGAGTAGAGTTTTACAATATCTCCTTCCAGATGCTTTTCCATCAAACACACCATCAGCAGATTTTCTATTTTTCACGGATAAATGTCTGCCGTTTAGATAATATTTTAACATCCTTGGCTGGCGTTATTGACTCGATTTGCTTCAGTATGGTTCAGACTAGCAGTGCTGCACTCCAACTGCTCCTACTCTTTGAACACAAGTACAGTCTACAATAACAAATAAAATATATAAAAGACGTTAGATTTTACAAAGAAAACATCACAAAGTATAGTAAAATTCTCCATGTCAACACAAAAAGACAGAAGGAAACTTGAAAAAGCTCTGGCAGTGGTTTATGTTTCAAAATGGCTGTTTTGCACATTTACCTGTCAATTAAAAATGTATTCAGCCTCAGACAGATCATCCAATCATCATGCAGAAGCTCAGCGTCCAGGCTAGCCAAGGCCAAGCCCACTTCTAATTCACTTCCAATGACACTCTGAGTCCTTGGGCAGGACAAAGCCGAGCATTTATCCTATGGCTGTGTAGTTTGGCTGCAGTGAAACAACCCACTCTTCGCTCTCCTATTAAAGTCAATGGAGGCTCAGCTTAAACACTGTTTAATGTACTGTGACACTTCCACAATGAATGAGAAGAAAGTTGCTTCAGCTGTCGCCAAAGTTACTGATTCTGCACAAAAATTGAACCCATTCTAGCGCATATTTATTTACCTGTAGTCAATGAACACAAAAGTACATATTTGACCACTTTTTTTGTTGTTGACATTTTAGGGAAAGCTCAGCTTCCCTTGCAGTCGTAGAACAATCGCCACTGCTCAGTCATGATCTTTCTTTAATTAAATGAATATAAATGATAAATGGGTTGTACTTGTATAGCGCTTTTCTACCTTCAAGGTACTCAAAGCGCTTTGACACTACTTCCACATTTACCCATTCACACACTGATGGAGGGAGCTGCCATGCAAGGCGCTAACCAGCACCCATCAGGAGCAAGGGTGAAGTGTCTTGCTCAGGACACAACGGACATGACGAGGTTGGTGCTAGGTGGGGATTGAACCAGGGACCCTCGGGTCGCGCACGGCCACTCTTCCACTGCGCCACGCCGTCCCCTGTGAATATGATCAACTTGTTCTTCTCAGCACTCTCCTTCACACTCACTTTCTCCCTTCCCACGGCTGGAAAAACAAAGTTATGTCCATTTCTAGCTATAAGCTAATGATAATGAGTCAGCCCATCGGATGTTTTGGTCGGATCTTACGGGGTTCACTGTGGCCTTCGCAATGCCAACTTGGGGTGGGGAGGCTCGTAACTTGATTTGCAGTCAAATTGCCAGATGTTAAACATCCCTCCTCTGTGGGAAGGAGGCAGAGTTAAGTACCTGCTGAGGCCCAGCATACAGCAGGAGGGTTTGGAGGATCTATCAATCAATCAAAGTTTACTTATAACGCCCTTAATCACAAATGTGGGGGCGGTATGGCGTAGTGGGTAGAGCGGCTGTGCCAGAAACTTGAGGGTTGCAGGTTAGCTCCCCGCCTCTTGACATCCAAATCGCTGCTGCTGTGTCGTTGGGCAGGACACTTCACCCTTTCCCCCGGTGCCGCTCACACTGGTGAATGAATGATGAATGAATTATAGGTGGTGGTCGGAGGGGCCGTAGGCGCAAACTGGCAGCCTCGCTTCAGTCAGTCTACCCCAGGGCAGCTGTGGCTACAAATGTAGCTTACCACTACCAGGTGTGAATGAATGATGGGTTCCCACTTCTCTGTGAGCGCTTTGAGTATTTAATAATAGAAAAGTGCAATATAAAACCTAATCCATTATTATTATTATTATTATAAATGTCTCAAAAGGCTGCACAAGCCACAACAACATCCTCGGCTCAGAGCTGACATCAGGGCAAGAAAAACTCAACCCAATGGGAACAACGAGAAACCTTGGAAGGGACCGCAGATGTAGGGATCCCCCCTGGGTGACCGGTGCAATGGATGCCGAGTGGATACAGTTAATAATGTGGGAGTCCAGTCCATAGTGAGGCCAGCAGGGGATCCTCTTGCATGTAGACACGTCGTTCACCCTGAACAAAAGCTAGTATAGGCGCAGTGCCGGCCCAAGCCTCCATGGGGCCCTAAGCAAAATTTGATTTTGGGGCCCTCTATTTCTGCCAATAATATTGATTGTTGATCATTCACACACCTACTATAAACTCATTGCGGCTCTGGCAGTATTGTTTACATTATCCTATTGTCAGCCTGGCATGTCTTTACAAATGACATGTCATTTATAAAGATATGGGGGTGGCTCAGTTAAGAACATAAATAATACCAATGAATGAACGAATGATGTCCAGAGTGCCACATATGGTTCCTAATCTTAAAATGTAGAAAACATTCAGCTGCAAGAGTGGCCTGGGGTTGAACAGTCCAAGTGATAAAGCTTTGTATTTACAGTAAAAGTGTCATCTTGTCTCATCAGTCTTGTACTTATTAGTCTTTAATTACTAGTTTACATTTTTAGTTAATTGTTCATATTTAATGTTTACTTTGTACAAAGAGAGCGCAGTCTACTGAAGTTAGATTCATCAATAGTTTTCCCCTTTGAAAGACGCAAGGCAAATTCCTTCCATTTCACCATGTTGCTACAATGATCTTCACTGTTTTCATGCTGTTTCAGCAGTGCACCTATGTTGACCCAATCCCGCTGTCCCTCGGCTGCCAGTTTTAAGGACTTTTTGGAAAATAATTTGCAGCAAAAGCAATAGACTGCATCTTTACTTCTTGAATAAGTCAGCCAGCTACGCTTGACTTTTTCCCCATTGACTAGCTGTCTGTAGGTATAATGATCATGAAAACTTGGGCCATCATGCCGTTTGGGGAATGAAAAGTTCTCCTTAATAGACAGTGGTCCTCTGATCACCTGTCTGAATCTGAGAGGAAAGATATGGCGTCACATTAGTGCCAAAAATCCGAGCGCATAAAAACTGTTGTCGCGCACTGATTCTCCACTTCGTGCGCGCGCGACACCCTTTTGCGCGCGCGTGGTGTCTTTTTGCGCGCGCGCGGTGCCTTTCTGCGCACGCGCCGTCTCGGTCTGTGCGCTCTCTGTGTACTCCTGGCATCTCTCCTCGCGCTGTCATGTTTCTTTTTGGCACTTTGGGGGCAGGTATGCTTAGACGGCCCCTCCTTTCTGATTGGCTCTGAGCATTTTTCATAAGACCAATCATTCTCCAGCGTAGCAACGTTGTAGCCATCTTACCTCGGACAGCTAGCCTCAATCATTACATTGATGTCAAAGCAAGTTATGGTCATTTAATTAGTACATGTACCAATTAAATGACCATAACTTGCTCGATTTTCGACCAATTTACAAACGGTTTGCCTTGTTACAAATCTTATTACATGTAGATATGACATAGGATGCTGCACTTGTTGAAATCACCTCTTTCGCTATAAAAAAATGACTTAATTGTGCAACATAGTTGTGTAGGGTCAGTGTTAGTCAGTTATCTGATTATTTTAAACTGTTTCAGAATACATTATTAAAAGGCTATTTTTAACATTTTAAAAACAAAATTCAAAGATTATTTCATTAATTTTATGGCTGAATCAAAAGAAATTCCATAAATTAGAAAACAAATGTTCAAGAAGAAGTGAAAACTTTGCGCCTATAACAATCTTGATACATATTGACGATGACCCGCCCTGCTATACTTCTGATTATCTCTGAGCATTTTTCGTCTGGCCAATCAGAAAGAAGGGGCCGGCTAAGCATACCCACCCCCAAAGTGCCAAAACGAAACATGCCAGCGCACAGACCGAGACGGCACGCGCGCAAAAAGGCACCACGCGCGCGCAAAAGGGTGTCGCGCGAGCGCACGAAGTGGAGAATCAGCGCGCGATAACAGTTTTTATGCGCTCGGATTTTTGGCACTAATGTGACGCCATAGCAGGCGGCAAACGTCACAGGTGCAGCAGAGGCAGCTTTACACTTAAAGAGAGGCAGGAAGAATCACTAAGCCTAGATCAGCAGCAGCACTCTGTTGACCTAAAATTGTGTTTTTGTACAATAATATATCTTTGATCATTTAGAAATCATCAGTCAGACTCGTACATGCAAAAAATAAAAAATAAGAATTTTTTGTTAATTGCTTTTGGGGGCCCCCTGGTGGCCGCGGGGCCCTAAGCAAGCGCTTAGTACGCTTATGCCTTGGGCCGGCTCTGTATAGGCGTAATATGCATCAGTCACCAACTGATGCATAAGGATTGGTCACCCCTGGTCCAGACTTCATGTGAATGTCCAGTGCATTGAGAGACCAGCAGGGGATCATCTTGAATTAAACTAGGCTTAGACTTAGACTTCATTTTTATTGTCATTCAAATTTGAACTTTACAGTACAGATAAGAACGGAATTTCGTTGCATTAGCTCGTTGTAGGGCAGGATAAAAGAGCAATAAGGTGCAGATATAAATAAATAAATTACTGTACAGATAAATATATTGCACTTTTGCATATGCATCCACGTTTATGGATGTATGTTATATTGTCTTTATATTCCAGCGAGTTAATCCATTTTTGGGGGGAATTGAGGGGATTATTATGATGCATTCAAGAGTCTTACGGCCTGAGGGAAGAAGCTGTTACAGAACCTGGAGGTTCTGCTACGGAGGCTGCGGAACCTTTTTCTAGAGTCCAGCAGTGAAAACAGTCCTTGGTGGGTGTGGGAGGAGTCTCTACAGATTTTCTGAGCCCTGGTCAGGCAGCGGCTTTTTGCGATTTCCTGGATAGGAGGAAGAGGAGTCCTGATGATCTTTTCCATCGTCCTCACCACTCTCTGCAGAGACTTCCAGTCTGAGGCACTGCAGGCTCCAGTCCAGACAGAGATGCAGTTGGTCAATAGGCTCTCTATAGTGCCTCTGTAGAATGTGGTGATAATGGCGGGAGGGAGCTGTGCTCTTTTTATGCGACGCAAAAGGTGAATGCGCTGCTGAGCTCTTTTTACAAGAGCTCGGGTGTGTAGGGACCAGGTCATATTGTCAGTTATCTGCACCCCCAGGAACTTGGTGCTGCTTACGATCTCCAATGCTGTGCCGTTGACGAAGAGTGGAGTGTGGCTGGACTGGTGCCTCCTGAAGTCGACGATGATCTTTTTGGTCTTGTCGACGTTCATGACCAGGTTGTTGGTTCTGCAACAGTCAACCACATGTTTCACCTCCTCCCTGTTGTCCATGTTGTTGTTGTCACGGATGAGGCCCACGACTGTTGTGTCGTCCGCATACTTCACAATGTAGTTAGTAGTGGACCTGTTGTAGCAGTCATGGGTCATTACTGTGAACAGCAGCGGCCTCAGGATGCAGCTCTGTGGGGAGCCGGTGCTCAGGGAGATGGCACTGGAGGTGTTGTCGCCTACTCTCACTGACTGGGGTCTGTCTGTGAGGAAGTCAAGCAGCCAGTTGCAAGTCAGCAGCAGCGCAGAGACGTCACCAACTAATGCAAAGAGGAATGGTCCATTCTGGGTCCCGACTTTGAACAGCTAGCGCGTCATCTGTGGAGGCTGATCCAAGGTCACCTGATAACCTCTCCATGCAGGAGAGGGGGCATAGCAGAAAAGAGAGACAGCAGATCATCTGGTCTAGAAAGGGGTCTATTTAAAGGCTAGAATATACAAATGAGTTTTAAGATGGGACTTAAATGCTTCTACTGAGGTGGCATCTTTAATTGTTACCGGTAGAACATTCCAGAGTACTGGAATATATATATATATATATATAAAATGCTCTAAAGCCTGCACTTTTTTGGGCTCTAGGAATCACTAATAAGCCGTAGTTCTTTGAACGCAGATTTCTGGCCGGGACATATGGTACAATACAATCAGCAAGATAGGATGGAGCTAGACGGTTTAGTATTTTATACGTAAGTAGTAAAATCTTAAAGTCACATCTTAAGTGCACAGGAAGCCAATACAGGTGAGCCAGTATAGGTGTAATATGATCAAACTTTCTTGTTCTGGTCAAAAGTCTAGCAGCTGCATTTTGTACCAACTGTAATCTTTTAATGTTAGACATAAGGAGACCCGAAAATAATACGTTACAGTAATTGAGACGAGACGAACGCATGATGATGATCTCAGGGTTGGTGGTGGACAAAATGGGACGGATTTTTACGACATTACGGAGATGAAACAAGGCTGTTTTAGTAACACTCTTAATGTGTGACTCAAATGAGAAAGTTGGGTCGAAGATAATACCAAGATCCTTTACCGAGTCGCTTTGTGTAATTGTTTTTTTTGTAAAATGTTAAGGTGGTATTATTAAATAGGTGCCGGTGTCTAGCAGGACGATAATCAGCATTTCCGTTTTCTTAGCGTTAGGATGCAAAAAGTTGGTGGAAATCCATTGTTTAATTTCATTTAGACACGCCTCCAGGTGACTACAATCTGGCGTGTTGGTCAGCTTTAGGGGCATGTAGAGTTGGGTGTGACCAGCATAACAGTGAAATGGACTCAGGACTCACTGTTCACAAAATAGCCTATCGAGAACACCAGAAGGCCTATTCAAAGTCCCTCAGTGATACATGGTCCCGGTTCCACTCCAATATCATCAACAATAGCCCCGGAAACTCAAAGCAACTTTTCTCTACCATAAATCATCTCCTCAAACCCCAAACTCCCCTACACTCGGACACCACACAGGAGCAATGCAACAATTTCATCTCTTTCTTCAGGACTAAAGTAGAAAACATCCGCTCCTCTCTCTCCACCCCCCCTGACCCCCAGTCCCAACTGTCGACCCTCAGCCTGGGACCACTCAGCCTCTCTGCTGCTTCACAGATATCACGCAGCGAGAGATTGAGGGTATCATGAGGAAGATGAAACCCTCCACCTGTGTCCTGGACCCCTTTCCCTCAGCCCTGGTAAAAACGCACACCCCTGCCATGAGTCTTTTGATCACCAAAATTATTAACCACTCCCTCCAGGCTGGTCAGGTCCCCACTGTCCTGAAAACTGCAGTCATCAAACCACTTCTCAAAAAGCCCAGCCTCGACCCAGAAGTGCTGGCCAACTACCGACCGATCTCCAACCTCCCATTCCTCTCAAAGGTGCTGGAAAAGGTAGTTGCTGCCCAACTTCATGACCATCTTAAAACCAACAACCTATATGAGAAGTTCCAGTCTGGTTTCCGCTCTGGCCACAGCACGGAGACTGCCCTGGTCAGGGTCACCAATGATCTGCTGATGACTGCTGATGCTGGCTCACCATCTCTTCTCATCCTCCTTGACCTCACTGCAGAATTCGACACTGTTGATCACCGCATCCTCCTACACCCCACCATTGGACTCTCTGATACTGCCCTAAACTGGTTCACGTCTTACCTCACCGATAGAACAGAGTTCGTCTCTCTGGGAGAGGCAGAGTCGGACACACTCTCTGTCACCTGTGGTGTCCTTCAAGGTTCAGTCCTCGGCCCCACCCTTTTCACACTCTACATGCTCCCCCTTGGCCGTGTCATCAGCCAGCACGGAATGTCATTCCACTGCTATGCCGATGACACTCAACTCTACCTAAAAACAAACCCAACGCCCTCTGCAGCCCTGCCATCATCCACACTTATCAACTGCCTGGAGGAGATAAAGGCGTGAATGAAACACAATTTTCTTCAACTAAACAGCTCCAAAACCAAAACCAAAGCCATTCTAGTCGGCACCCCACATCAGACTCAGTCATACACCATCACCAGCATCACCTTCTCCGGCCACGACATTCACCTCTCATCCTCAGTCACTAATCTGGGTGTTAGAATGGACCCTCACTTGACCTTTGTGGCTCAAATAAAACAACTGTGCAAGACCTCCTTCTACCACCTCAGGAATATTGCTAAACTCCGCCCCTCACTCACTCTCTCTGATGCCGAGAGGCTCGTCCACGCCTTTGTCTCCTCCAGGCTAGACTACTGCAACGCGCTTCTTGTCGGGATCCCCAGCAAGAACACCCAGAAGTTGCAGTACTTACAGAATAGTGCTGCTAGGATCCTGATGAGAGTGCGGAAATATGACCACATCACCCCAATTCTCAAATCCCTTCACTGGCTTCCTATTTCACTCAGGATTGAATTCAAGGTCTCCCTGCTAACCCACCAGTGCCTCCATGGAAATGCCCCCCTCTACCTCAAAGAACTACTCACCCCCAAATCCTCCACACGACACCTCCGCTCCGGACAGGCTAACCTCCTCCAACCTCCGAGGATAGGAGACCGGGCTTTCTGCTCCGCCGCTCCCAGTCTGTGGAACGCTCTCCCTGACCACCTGAGGGCACCACAGACTATGGATGCTTTTAAAAAAGGCTTAAAAGCCCTTCTTTTAAAAAAAGCCTTTTTTTAGATATGTGCAAACTAGCTATAACTATTTGGCTGTTCTAGTTTTTATTTTTATTTATTTCTTTATTATCTTTTTTTATTTATTTTATTTTTTTGTTAATACACTGTAGCACTTTGAGATTGTTTACTCAATATAAAGTGCTTTATACAAATAAAATCTAATATTATTATTATTATTATTAACTAACACCGTATTTGCGTATGATGTCCCCAAGCGGCAGCATATAGATGCTGAAGAGTGCAGGGCCAAGTACTGAACTCGGTGGAACCGGTGGAACTCCGCACGTTACCTTAACATACTCCGAGGTCACATTGTCATGGGAGACACACTGCATCCTGTCAGTAAGATAGGAGTTAAACCAAGAAAAGGCTCAGCCTGACATACCAATACGTGTTTTATTACATGCTAATAGAATGTTAGGATTGACAGTATCGAAAGCAGTGCTAAATAGCAGCAACATGGATAACGCATCAACATCCATAGTTACCAATAGGTCATTAGTCATTTTTGCGAGGGCTGTCTCCGTAGAGTGATTTTCCCTGAAACTGGACTGAAAGGATTCACAGAGATTGTTAGACGCTAAGTGTTCATTTAGCTTCTGTGCAACAATTTTTTTTGAGGATTTTCGAGATAAAGGGAAGGTGGGACACCGGCCGGTAGTTTACCATGAGGTCAGTATTGAGGTTAGGTCTTTTGAGCAGAGGATGAATAACCGCTTTTTTGAATGCTCGGGGAAAAGTGCCAGAAGAAAGTGATAAGTTAATAATATTTAGCACTGATGGTTCTAATATTACAAACAGCTCCTTGATAAGTTTCCCAGGAATTCCCAGGGTCAAGTAAACATGTTGTTTGTTTTGTCCCATTTACAAGTTGCAAGAGTTCCTCTAATGTTATTTATTCAAAAAGAGAGAGATTATTTTGGAGGGTAATATCCGTCGTACTTACAGTCGTGTCTGCGTTAATAGAACCCAGTTAGAGCTAGGACGCGTTATCTTTAATATCCTTTTTATTGAGTTAAATTTTCTTAGTAAAGAAATTCATAAAGTTATCAGCCGAGTGGCTGTAGCTACCGGGGGAGTCCCTTGTTGGGTTAGCGATGCTACTGTACCGAACAAATATTTAAGATCGTTTTTATTGAGGCGGATGAGATTGGAGTAGTAATTATTTTTATCTAAGTAGAGCGTGTGTTTTTAAGTAATTTAACTATCACTGCATTCTTTATAAAAAACCTTGAGTTTAGTCGCACGCCATTTGAGTTCCAGCTTTCTACATGATAGTTTAAAGCTCTGGTTTCTTCTGTGAACCAGGGGGTATGCCTTTTAGGGGCCTTATTTAGCTTTAGCTGTACTATACTATCAATGGCGTTGCACAGGGCATCGTTAAAGTTGTTAGTAAGTTTATCGATACAGCCCACATAATTTGGGAATGGTGCCATTACCGTAGGCAGTAGGTTAGCAAGAGTTGTAGTTGTGACAGCATTAATGTTGCGGCTGCTAAAGCAATGGTTGTTAGTAGCTTGTTGACAATGAGCCAGAACTTCAAATTTTATGAGGTAATGATCGGACATTACTTTAGTGTACGGGAGTACCATAACCTTGGAGGTGGTGACATCCCGGACAAGGACTAGGTCTATCGTATTAGCCTTGCGATGCGTGGGTTCATTTATTATTTGTGTAAGACCACAGCTATCAATTATAGTCTGGAGCGCCACGCATAGAGGGTCGACGGGGTATTCATATGGATACTAAAATCCTGTATTAGAATTATATTATCTGCGTGCAAACTCTGAACATTCACTGATAAAGTCCGAATAGCCCAGGGGGGCGATAGATAACAGCCAGCTAGAGATGCAGTGGTGTGACAGACCTCATAGTAAGCACCTCAAATTATTTATATGTATTACTTAGGTTAGGGGTAAGGTTAAGGTTTTCATTGGATATAAGTGCGACCCCTCCACCCCTTTTAAGGGGACAGGCAATATGTAAACTCGTAAGGTTAGAAGCAGATGCCTCATTAAACGGGAAAAATTAATCTGGTTTTAGCCAAGTTTTGCTGAGACCAATGACGTTAAGATTGTTGTTTCTCATGACCTCATAAACTAATACAGTTTTGGGAGACAATGATTTGATGTTTAAAAAGCCCATATTATAGGTTGTGGGCTGTTTTGAGGAATTTTTGTTAATGGTATCCGTAGTACTGATATCAATAATGTTACGTTTATTTTGTGTAATGCGCCTTAAATAATTTCGATCACATCTAGGATTTGATATGATGGGGATCTTGAGATGAATTTGCTTGGTGCTGCGATAGATTGAACGTGTCATAATTTGCCACCTCAGTAGAATGCATGCCGACTGCCTCCACAGTCAGTACAGAAAAAACATTATGTGAGTTGTGTATTTTTCTACGAGAAATGCTATATGTGCAGGAATTGTCCAGCCTGACGCTGGTTAGTTCTATCTTAACTGACTCCTCACCCGGACCAACAGACACTGTAATTGCCTGTGTCCAAGCTTGCTCTAGTGTAGTTAGTCAAGTGTGACTCAAATAGTAATCTATATTTCTGGGGAGAGTGAGGGCGCCTTCCCGGTTAGGGTGAAGGCCGTCCCTTCTCAACAGGCCCGGTTTGCCCCAGAAAGAGGGCCAATTATCAATAAACGCTAGTCCCTGTTGTCTACAAAAACTAGCCAGCCACTTGTTCAGCGTGTCATGATCTGTGGTCTAGATCATGTTTTGTTTAGTAATGTTCTGTTAGTTTTGGACTTCCTTAGCTGTTTTGTGCACTTCGGGGGTTTGTTTTGGTCACCATGGGTACTTATTGGTTTCACCTGCCTCTGATTAGTGTTCGGCACGTTCACCTGCTGTTGAGCACTAATCAGAGAGCTATTTATTCACGTTGCTCGCCACACTCGGTCTGGTTTCCTTGTTTGCTCTATGCAACAGTCACGTTTTGATATTCCTGGTTCTTGCTTCTGTGTTTTCTGTGCTAAGTTTTGCCTTAGCTTCCGCGTGCAATCGGCACGCATCCTTTTTGCTTGTTTTCTGTTTGGCTATGATTTATGTTAAATAAATCATCTCCTACCTCACGCTGTCGTCCGTGTTGCATCGATCCCGCATAAAGATGCGACCCCCACGTGACAGAAAGAAGCAAGCTGACAGTTCCTCCGCAACGGGCATCGAGGAGATGGACACAGGTACGTGGATGTTATGGAAGGCGATGGAGACGAAGACGCTCCGCTATTCCCCCGAGGACGCCGCCACACAGCAGTACCGGACGCGTCAGCGAAGACGGAAGCCGTCTAAAGGGGCTTAGCTTCGCTGTCAGGACGCGCCGCTCCCTGAGACTCCTCCTCCGGAACACAGCACGCCACAACCCGTCTCGACTGTGCCGATGTACGGCAACCCCATCCATTATTTTGCCAAGCAGTTCACCGATTAGGCTGTCAGTCAGCTGGGGAACCGCGCTGATGACAACACGCCGTCGCCTTGTAATGAGGCCACCCCGACCACTGGTGGGGGAGAGAGACATTTTGGACAATTTAAAGGGGAGGATTCTACCCTCCTCCTGACCTCCCGCCATGCACCCCTAAAGACTGTTCCAGACCGCAAGGAGCGCGTCTGGTATCAACCCTTGAAAGTGGGCTAGGGCCGGGAGCTGTGCTGGTGGGGTGGCTCAGCTGCGCCCAGCCAGGCAGCAGCCTCCAGCCTGGCCGCCACCACCAGTTCATCGCCATGCCAAGCCACAGCCTCCAGCCCGGCCGCCACCACCAGTCTTTTGGCCTGACAAGCCGCAAGCCCCAGTTAGGCCACCTCCACCTGCACCAAAGCTAGCGCCAAGTCCAAGGCTAGCACCTGTAACAGGACCACAGCTAGCACTTGTCGCAGCACCGCGGCTAGCACCTGTCGCTGCACCGCGGCTAGCACCTGTCGCTGCACCGCGGCTAGCACCTGTCGCTGCACCACGGCTAGCATCTGTCGCTGCACCACGGCTAGCACCTGTCGCTGCACCATGATAAGTTCCTGTACCTGCACCACGGCAAGTTCCGGTAGCAGCTCCACGCAGCCAAGCGCCGCCCGTAGCAGCTCCGCCAAGCCAAGACCCGCCACGCCAAGACCCAAGCCAAGCTTTGTCTGTTGCTGCACCCACGCCTGCTTCGTCTGCTGCTTCCATGCCTGACTCGTCTGCTGCTTCCACGCCTGACTCGTCTGCTGCTTCCACGCCTGACTCGTCTGCTGCTTCCACGCCTGACTCGTCTGCTGCTGCTTCCACGCCTGACTCGTCTGCTGCAGCTTCCACGCCCGACTCGTCTGCTGCAGCTTCCACGCCTGACTCGTCTGCTGCTGCGTCCACGTCTGACTCGTCTGCTGCGTCCACGCCTGACTCGTCGTCTGCATCCACGCCTGCCTCGTCCACTGCTTCCAAGCCTGCCACGACGACGACGCTGACGCGCCCACCTCTCCGTCGACCACGGATGTGGCCACTCCCGGGTCGCCCGTCTCGCCTGCTGCAGCGGCGTTCCACTCGCCGCCGCTACTTGGCCTGGCGACCCACCATCAAGTCCTCCCTCCGCCCTCCCGTGACTTTTGACCCTGCCTGGTTTTTGTCTTTGTTTTTTGGACATCTGGGATCTGTCCTTAAGGGGGGCCTCTGTCATGATCTGTGGTCTAGATCATGTTTTGTTTAGTTAGTTTTGGACTTCCTTAGTTTTTTTGTGCACTTTGGGGGTTTGTTTTGGTCACTGTTGGAGCCAAAATTCCTTATTTGTTTATATTGTTTTTATTTTATTTTCTCTAATTGATTGTTTGGTTCAGCATGTTGTATTTCCTTCTTTGGCAGATTGCTCCGCCCACTTCCTGTTAAGAACCAGGAAGTGTCGACAGGGAGGGGACTGTTGCTATGGTGGGGTTACCATGGTAGCCTCCTTAAATTGGGTTCAGGGGTGAGCATGGGCAGGGCGATTGGAGGACAAACAGTTGTATGGTGTCTTGTCGTGTCATGTGGTGACAATGCTGGTATAATGTGCCATTCAAGGTTAGCATACTTGGTTATATAACTTACATTTGGTTTAATTTAGATAGCTTGTAATAAACGGATTGTCATATCCAAACACAGTTCTACAGTACTGGACATTCTATCATTTACACGCGTCAAACTGGTCAACACAGTCGCCCTCGGTACCAGCCCAAAGGTAAGGGCTGTACAGTAAGTCGAAAACTGTTTGTCCTCCAATCGCCCTAATGGAGAGAATTGAAACACTTCAGAAGGAGGGAAGATCCAAATTAAACAAGGCAAGCAACATGCAGAAACATATCATGGAGATGATGAAAAATGGAGAGGACAAAATGGAAGTGCAATGTGCTTTCACCAAATATCACAATGTTATAAAGGAAACTGCAAGTGCACACCAATCCCTCCTACCAATTCTACCTACAGAGGACCAAATCAAACATGACATGGTACAAAGCCAAATTAATTAATGTACATGAATTTGTTGAGCATGTTAACACCTGGATAAAAGCGCCAATCCTGGAGGATATTGAGGATTTAGAAAGCGAAATTAATCCAAATGACAGCATTTCTAATGTTATAAGTCACAAATCACATGGGAGTCACACACACTCTGGTTCTAGTCGGTCAAGCACCTCCTCAGCTCGCAGACAGGCAGAGGCCGAAAGGGCTGCCCTCGCTGTCCTCTCTGCAGCTCTAAAGGAAAAACATGCATTGGAAGAGGAGGAGGAAAAGATCAAAAAGAAATTGGAAGAGGAGAGGGAAAGCATCAGAAAGAAAAAGGAAATGATGGATCTGGATGCTCAATTGGCAGCTGCTAATGCAAAATTAGCAGTTTTAAAAGCTCCCAGCCTTCATGCTTCCTCCCATACAGCATCTGATGGCATGAGCTCCTACTTAAAGAGAACCAAGGAACCACCAGTCACTCTCAACCCCCAGGCTAAAGCACCAGTCACTCTCAACCCCCAGGCTAAAGACTATCAACCCCTCACACAGCAGCAGTCAAGCCAAGCTTCACCACCACCTCCACCGCAGTCTATACACCATCCATCTGAGCAACAACAACTAACAGCATGGCAACTTCAATATAGGACACCATTTCTCATTCAACCACCCACCGTTTGGCAAGAGCAACAGTCCATGTTTTCACACCCTAAACCCATTCAGGTACCACTGCAACCACCACCTTCTGTACCAAAACAGCAGCAGGTCTCTTGGAATACAGTGCAGTACCATAGCCCTACAACGCACATGGACCACCCTGTACAGCAATCAAGGCAAACTAACATTTCCCCTCCAACCAATGGCACCCCCACTTTATGTGACTTATTGCACAGGCAAAATGAGATTGCAACATTGCAAATGTCGTTGCAAACTTCTCATCTACTCCCACCAAGGGAGATTCCCTATTTTGACGGTGATCCATTACTGTACAGAACCTTTGTCAGAGCATTTGTGCAATGCATTGAGAAGAACACAAGCAACAAAGGAGACTGTTTGTACTACCTGGAAATGTACACTAAGGGTCAACCTAAAGAACTGGTGCGTAGCTGTCAACACATGCCCCCAGAAAGAGGCTATGAGATGGCAAAGTATTTATTGGAAAAACACTTTGGTGACCAGTACCAGATAACAGCAGCTTACATGGAGAAAGTGTTTAACTGGCCTTTGGTAAAGTCTGAAGACGTACGAGCTCTGCAAGCCTACTCTCTTTACCTTCGAGAATGTTGCACTGCTATGGAAAACGTGCAGTACATGCAGGAACTTAATATGTCAGCTCACATGAAAACTGTGATCTCCAAGCTGCCGTACAGGCTGCGAGAAAGCTGGAGAGTCTCTGCATGCAACATAGTAGAAAACCACCATCGCAGACCTCAGTTCTCAGACATTGTAACATTTATTGAGCGACAGGTGAAAATTGTCTCTGACCCAGTCTTTGGAGACATCCAGAATGCACCACAGAGTACAGGAAGTAAACTTGTAAAAGCAACGAAATCACAAGGTAAACCCAAATTCCAAGGTAGCAGTTTTGCCACAACTATTGATATCAAAACCCCTCAAGCGGAAGAGCAAACCAGATACAAACCTGCTCCAAAGCAAAGTGCATCTGCTCGTACCACAAATACCTGTGTTTGTTGCTCTAATAATCATGCTCTTGACCAGGGTCCTCAGTTGGAGGAGAAGACCCACAGGGAAAAGATAACTTTCATAAGACAGAAAGGAATCTGTTTTGGTTGTCTTCATGTTGGACATCTTAGCAGGCATTGTGACAAGCGCTTGACCTGCAAGATATGCAAGCAAAACCATCCAAGTCTGCTTCATATTGGTCAGAAGGAAAGAGCAAGCAACATAATTCCAAACCAAAATAAGGCAAGGGAACTATCTGTGAGCAGTGAACAAGTATCTCTGCAAACATATGGACAAACGGGGGCTGGAAATGGAATTCTGTCAATTCTGCCTGTACAGATAAAGTCCAGCAAAGGACACACAGTCATAAAAACCTATGCATTCCTGGATCCGGGCAGCACAGATACATTTTGTTCTGAAAGCTTGATGACAAAGCTCAACTTGAAAGGAAGAAAAACTCAAAATCAATCTCCTAACCATGGGCCCAAAAACATCAGTGTCCAGTTACATGCTGACGGACTTAAAGATTTCAAGCCTCACTGGGCAACAGTTCTACGACCTTCCCAAGGTCTACACCCAAAAAAGGATGCCCGTAACTACAAACAACCTCATCAATGAAGAGGAGTTGGCTAAATGGCCATACTTGGATGGCGTCACTCTTCCTCGTGTTCAAGCCGATGTAGAGCTAGTGATTGGGACCAATGCTTCTAAACTGCTTGAACCCTGGGAAGTGGTCAACAGTCGTGGAAATGGACCGTATGCCGTTAAGACCCTATTGGGGTGGGTCATTAATGGCATCCTGATTACAGTAAGAAGAGGAGTAAGATTGGCTGCTCCACTACTACTGTTAACAGGATCTCCATAACAAAGCAAGAGAAGCTACTGCACAATCAATACAACCATGATTTACATGACAGGTCATCAGAAGACATTTCCAGAGATGACATGAAGTTCATGAAGGTCATGACTAAAACGTGCAAGCTTCAAGATGGACACTACACTTTGGAACTTCCCTTTAAAAAGGATGATGTGTCTCTACCCAACAATCAGTGCGCTACTAGGCAGCGCATACTTGGCCGGAAAAGGAGGGAAAGATGCAAGATTTCTGATGTCACACAATGGCGGTACAATAATGCCACTCAAAATCCTGCAGACAAAGTCTCAAACAAAGATGGAGACAAGTCCAATACATCTCTGACCTATTCTGGAAACGCTGGTTAAGAGAGTACTTACCTTTGCTACTGGAGCGGCAGAGGTGGAGCAAACAGAGAAGAAGTCTCGTCCCAAATGACATTGTACTCATCGCAGACAATACCGCTCCACGTGGCTCTTGGTTACTTGGAAGAGTCATGGAGACTTATCCAGATAAAAAAGGATTGGTGCGTTCTGCTAAAATCAAAACTGAAAAACTCTAACTCAAAGATGATTATTTGTTTATATTTATGGCTCCATTGTTATTTATTTTGAATTGTTAAGGACTAGCTAAGGGGCTAAATCTATTATGTGTCTCAACAGGTACACCTTGGCTTGTAGGCCGCTTAGGGCTGCTACAAGCTGGGCTAGTCAGCTCCCTACAGCTAATGCTAGCAAATGTGTCCACAGCGTCCAAAGTTCGTAACGTCACCCACTGCTCAGGATGGATTGATTGTGTTCATCATTAGTAAAATGCTCTTGTGTGCAGAAAAATTATTTTTTGCGAGTAAGAGATCATTCGTATCAGCTACAGTTTTGGCTGAGAGAAGGCAATTGCTGCTTTTGGTTGCTGTTTCCTGGTGAGACGTCACATGTCTTAAACGGCCAGCCGTGTGTTTTGGCCTCCCAAGCTCGCTGTACCACTTGTGGCCGGCCGAATCCATCTATATACACTGGTGGAACCTGGATACAGTGTGCCCCCTAACTCCCTGCCTCACCACAAAGGTATAGCGCTCTGCTGTAAAGTAATAATTGTTACACAGGTTCACATACAGAAACTTTGGCTACGTTCACACTGCAGGGTCGGATGTCTAATACTGATTTTTTTTGTCAAATCCAATCTTTTTAGTGGCCATTCACATTACCAAAAAAAAAGCGATCTCTAATGTGAATGCAATCTGACCTGCTTGCGGACATGACGTCATGACGTCGCACGCACTGCAGTGTTTACGGACGCAAACCTGGCTTCCACTTTACTAGCGCACTTGTGGCAATTTTAAGGCTGTTGTGCAATTAACGTCAATACGAAATTATTGCGCGTAGAAAATCAAAAAAAAAAAGAGGACAAGTTTTACTGGATATTTTGCTTCCATGTCTGCTTGACAAGCATGTCTGGTGGCGAGCAGTCGAAAACAGGAGTGGTGGAACTTTCACTTGAGTTCCTAAAACATTTTACCTGTTTTCTGCTATGTTGTCTGTTTTGGCAAATAATTATGACAATGCATTGCATTTATATCCGATTTATTTACGCACACGAAAGAGGGCTGGGTTGGATATGAAAAATTCGGAATTGCACTGCTCACACTGACATGAAAAAATCTGATACAGGTCGCATAAGGGCAAAAATTTTTGATTTGACCTACAGTGTAAACAAGGCCTTTGTTCTGACTTTTACTTCCTATATTTTGTCAAGTTTGATGTCTTGGTGGCACAGCGCCAGAGCAGAGCTGTCACTGAACAATCCAATCTCGTGGTTGTTTATTAGAGTGGTTTAGCCTTATTTTTTAATTGGAAAAAGTAGCAAATGAGACCTTTATGATCACTTTAAAGAGGACCTACTTTGCTAAACCAACTTTTCTTCCCCATTGGTCCATGTTTCTATGTATTTGGGATCTGCATAAGACAGTGGTTCTTAACCTTGTTGGAGGTACCGAACCCCACCAGTTTCATATGCGCATTCACCGAACCCTTCTTTAGTGAAAAATTAAAAATATATATTTTTTCAAATTCAAGACAAAGTTATGTGTTTTTTTACTGGTGCACAAAATGTACCATGCATGAAAGGTGGGGTGCACTCCTTGTTCAAAGAACAAAACCAACACAGTGCATGAACTCACAACAAAATACACACCTGCAAATCAGTGTGACTTCTGCTGTTGCCTTTGAGAGACCAGTTCAGATATGAGTGGCTTCACATTGGCAAGTGTCACTCTCATGTCATTTTCACAGCAGAGTCTGTTCCTTTTCTTCGTTTTTATGTCCAGCATCCTCGAAAGGGATTGCTCGCAAGGATATGTTGTAACAAATGGTATAAAAAATTCCAGGGCTTAACTAATAACTGGATACTTTTCCATTTGATGACACCAAAATGTTGAGAGCGTTGTTGTTCTGAAGAGTTGCTGTTGAACCTGGCTCTGCTAAATTTCAATGATTTCGTCGAGGTATTCATCATTGACATTTGCTGTCTCAACAGCAAACGTGAACGGCTGTCTCACCCATGCCGGATATGACTCTCTTGTAGGGAAATAACTGTCATCTAAGTGCGTGGCAATTGTTTGCTTCAGGGGTACAGAAATGTCTCCGATTCCAGACACATCTCGTCGCTCACATGTGGTCCACTGAGCTCAAGGAGTTTTTGTGTTTGCTCAAGCATACGGAAAATTAGAGGGAACATTGTTTGGGGGTATTCATAATACGCCGATAGGGAGAAGTTTTATTTACACGATGAGTCGGGTGTGTCTTGACCTCCACGGTGGAGGCTCCGCCGAACCCCTGAGGCTGACTCACCGAACCCCTAGGGTTCAATCGAACCCAGGTTAAGAACCACTGGCATAAGAGGAGGCATGGCGGGGATATTTACAAAGCAATCTTGCCTTCCTTCATACATCCTCCAAATGAGCCGTTTGGAATACCCCCATTAGTGAAATGTTTCCCATTTGTGACGTCAGTGGATTATCAATAAATGGTAGAAATTTACCCTAAGGGCTTTGTGCGCGTCCGCCATTGTAGTCCGCATTGTAGTCAATAAGCTCCTTTTTCGCAATCCTCTTCTTCTAGGAGCAGACTGTCTCGTACATGCACATGCATCCTTCATTGTTGTCATTTCTAATACAAAATAGTAGGGGTGTGGGAAAAAATCGATTCGAAATCGAATCGCGATTCTCACGTATGATTCAGAATCGATTCTCATTTTTTAAAAATCGATTTTTTAAATTATTATTTGTAATTTTTTTTTTTTTTTTTTTAATTAATCAATCCAACAAAACAATAGACTGCAATACCATAACAATGCAATCCAATTCCAAAACCAAACCCAACCCAGCAACACTCAGAACTGCCATAAACAGAGCAATTGAGAGGAGACACAAACACGACACAGAACAAACCAAAAGTAGTGAAACAAAAATGAATATTATCAACAACAGTATCAATGTTAGTTACAATTTCAACATAGCAGTGATTAAAAATCCCTCATTGACATTATCATTAGACATTTATAAAAATTAAAAAAAAAGAATAGTGTCACAGTGGCTTACACTTGCATCGCATCTCATAAGCTTGACAACACACTGTGTCCAATATTTTCACAAAGATAAAATAAGTCATATTTTTGGTTCGTTTAATAGTTAAAAAAAATTACATTATTGCAATCAGTTGATAAAACATTGTCCTTTACAATTATAAAAGCTTTTTACAAAAATCTACTACTCTGCTTGCATGTCAGCAGACTGGGGTAGATCCTGCTGAAATCCTATATATTGAATGAATAGAGAATCGTTTTGAATGGGGAAAAAAATTGTTTTTGAATCGAGAATCGTGTTGATTTGAAAAAAAAAAAATCGATTTCGAATCGAATCGTAGCCCCAAGAATCGATATTGAATCGAATCGTGGGACACCCAAAGATTCACAACCCTACAAAATAGCGTTTAGTTCGAGTTTGTATCTGTCAGTAGACTCGGTCGATATGGAAGTGCTAAAATCTGCAACACGGCTGACAGGAAGAAGAAGGCACAGTCGAAATGGAGGCACGTAAAGCTTCCCGACCTTAACTTCCCGTGGTAAATTTCCGGAAATTTACCGGAAGCTTTCCACCCCTTTGCAACCCTATCCAAGAGGTAGTCACCTGAAATGTTTTTACTTCACAGGTGTCATAGTTTTGATGCCTTCAGTGACAATCTACAATGTAAATAGTCATGAAAATAAAGAAAACGCATTAAAATGAGAAGGTGTGTCCAAACCTTTGGCCTCAAAACCTTCTGTTTTTCAGGACATTCAAGTTACCGATATACAGTATATTCTCCACATCCCAAAAATCCCACGTCACTCTAATTCCCCTTTGAACCTGAGAATGACTCACAACATTGGTTTAAGTTAAGTTTGTAACTGTGCACGTGTTCTTTTCTTTCCTTCAGAGTTACGACACAGAACTTTTGCTGCCGAAGGAAGGTTCATGTGTGCAAGTGCAGCCAGTGGTGGTGGTGAGGAGTGAGTCGGAGCCGTCTGCCATCAGCTTCATGGGAGCCTTACGTATACCGGTCAGTTCTGCATACATGCAGCGTAGACTCTGGTTGCCAGCCGTCTCTTGAAAAAAATCGTATTAAATTTAGAGACGTCCTGTAATGAGCCTAAAAGGGACACACTTTGTTCAATGTAACCGTGAGAATCAAAACTAACTTGTTAAATAGAGTTAATGAATGACAGGAAGTTTGATGTGAAATTTTACAACAAACTTCTTCCCTAAAAAAGCAGAATTAACTCACTTTCTGTTAATTCCACATGGTGTAATGGTACGCGCGTCTGCCTTTTGTGGCAAAGGGTGCGGGTTTGATATCCGGCCAGGTAGGACTGGACGATTATGGCAAAAATAATAATCACAATTATTTTGATTGATATTGTAATCACGACAAATAACACGATTATTCATTAATTTGAAAACCTGAGTATTTATTGTACCACCAAAACTCAACTTAAAATATAGCTTGAAAAAAATACACAAGTAAAATAATAATAGTAGTGACAATGAATTGAAATAACAATAGCAATATAAAAACAATGAAATTAAGTTTTTCCGTTTGAATTGTTTTTAATTAAGTTTTTTACATTTTAAGTTTATTTTACCACCATAAAGGGAAAAGCAGTAGAAGATGGATGGATGGTGTGTGTGCTTTTGTGTGAAATACAATTTAATGAAATGCAAAAATCCCCACATTTATTGGTGCAATACATCTTTGGGCAATTTTGACCAGTATTTTAGGTCAAAGCATGGCATTTGTGTAAATGTATCAATAAGTACATTATGCTTGGTTTTTCGAAACCTTTATTTTGTTAGCGCAGTCAGACCGAAATGGGGAAGGGAGGAATTGTTATTTTCACAAACAAACGTTCATTCTCCTCACAATAACATGTCACTTACATTTTTGTCAATTTCCCTGTTTAAAAACAGATTTTGTTACATTGGCAAATTATGGGACTCCGTCCACGGTTACGTGAATGTCGTAATCAATTGACTTGACTTTTTTGTCTAGTTTAATAATTATTGATTAGGCATACTAGCACTGTGTCAAATAAGTAGCAACCATGGTGAGATACCAAACTTCTAATCGACGTGCTTTGTTTTAATTCATTCTCTCCTCATCTGTTTCAGCGTATCAAGCTCCAGTATTTGCATGCACGTTGATCGGCCCATTAATTGTTGTTTTTTATTACCATATTTTCATGATCGTGAGAAGCCATAATCAAATCTAAATCAAAATGTATTTCACTGTCCAGCCCTATGGCGAGGGTTGCGTTAGGAAGGCATACTGTGCCTGTCAGCGAGGTATGTACTGATTAGAAATGCATTTTTGGCCTTTGATCCGATCCGGTTTCGAGTCCCGATCTGATACTTTAACAATAATTAACATTTTACAAAATAAAGTGGCTATTAACGAAACCAAAGCAAAAATGTATATCGTCCATCATTTAAATCATTTGGGTTTTGCCCTTAAAGTCCTTCTCTAGCCATTCACTTATTTCCTGAGTTTGTAAACATTAATAAAAACGACGAAAGAAAACTATTTTGTGATCTAATCACTGTAGTATTTACCAGAAACTGATACTACACTTGGTATCGTTTCAATCAATATGTGTATTGCTCCGCTTATCCTGGTTCACATTCAAGAGCTCTAGCTTAGTGTGTCTTCTTATGGTGCTGTAGTGTAGCATTTGTAGCTAGTCATTGTCCTGTAGTCCTCCAGTGATAATGATAGACGTAATAAACATACCTTGTTTTCTGCCATGGTGCAGTGTTAATTTCATTGACTTATCATTTTCGTCTTAGTTTTCTCCAGACAAAAAAAGGACGATAAAAAAACAAAAACACACGTTTATTAAAACGTTGACAAAATTAACTGACATTTTTGTGAACTAATAAAAACGAGACAAAAATGTTGACAGAAACGAAATCCAAGCATATTTAATTTCATCTTGTAGATGGGTAAAACAAGTTGGGAATATATCCAATCAGAGCTCTTTAACTGCGTACAGATGAAGTTTTTCCTTGTTAGATAAGAAGTTTAATTTCTCACCGCCAAAACAAAAATGTATGGCTTCAACATCTGCGATGAGGTGGCGACTTGTCCAGGGTGTACCCCGCCTTCCGCCCGATTGTAGCTGAGATAGGCTCCAGCGACCCCGAAGAGAATAAGCGGTAGAAAATGGATGGATGGATGGATTCAACATGTTCCACATCATAAGATGTGTACACCTGGGAGAAAGTGAAGATAGTGAAGTTAAGAGCTAAGATATATATTTTCGTCAAAAGACTATGACTAAAACTAAATTAAAAACTGCAAAATTAACTTTGTTATGGAGGCAAGCATTAGTCAACTGTGGATGGACATTGGCTGCGCTAAGACGACGTGTTCTTTGCAGCTTGCTCTCATATACTGTATTTTCCGGACTATAAGGCGCACTTAAAATCCTTTTTTTTCCTCAAAACTCGACAGTGCACCTAATAACCGGTGCGCGTGATGTACGGAATAATTCTGGTTTTGCTCACCGACCTCGAAGCAGTTTTTTTTGGTACATGGTGTAATTGTAACGCTTACATGGGCTAGGCGGGTTAAAAGTATAAACCGTGTAACAGAAGATGGTTCGTCTAGGAGCCTGAGGTATGAAAGATGACGACAACTAGTTATCTTGGTTTCGACTGCATTAAATGTATTGACACAAGAATATAAATGACACAATAGAAAAAAATAAAAATAATGCCTAAAACAAAAATACAAGATGCAGTCCTTCTGCCTTCTCGGAACCAGTTCACAGTTCAGTTCAAAAGGTACGCAAACGCTTTTGCGTCAGTCCAAAAGTTCGGTTCAAAAACAAAAGTAATCCAAAAGGTTCGCCGCGGAGGAGAAAAAAAATGCTTGTCCTACCGCGTAGTTGTATAGCTCGCCATTTGTTGAGTTGAGTTTGAAGGTGGATAGGAAGCTCAGGTTGTTTGGGTCAACGGGTATTCCTTTCCGTAAAAAAAACCTGACCTAAAAGTCCAAAAAAAACTAAGTGAGTAACCTAGTTACCTCTTCACTAGCAAAGTACATTATATATGTACTTGAAAGCATAATGTAAGCATTCAATTGTCTGGAATGACTAATTTGTTGTACTAATAAACCAATTGATATAACATAACCAACCGTGTTGATTAATATACAATCATGAGTCCAATTAAAATGAACATTCATAATACATTTCTAATAATACAGATCATGATTTCTTATCTAAAGTGATAAAACTCAATCATAGATCAATTACAAATTAAATTACAAGTTCAATTACAAATTAAATTACAAGTACACTTATATAACCTAGTTTCATAATAATACTCATTATTAGAAACTCAATGTATCATAATTCAAATACTTGTCCAAACATTCAAAGTTGATAAACAATCAGAGTTAATAAATTAAAATGTTGCGCAACAACCTAAATACACGCACCTGCGTTCCATCTGATGCGCATCCAAAAAGTGGCTAAAGCATATTAGCAGTGCAAAGCCCGTTGCTAGACTAAACTATTGCCTATAAATCGGCTGGATGATCAGAAGAAAATAAAACATAATTACCTGAGTAATCGAGGGCAAAACATACCATGCACGCCCCGATAATGAATCGAACATGCGGCTCTATGGAAGAATGGCAGCAGTTAGTGCCTATGCTAACATAATATTGGCGACATGGCACATGATTGTGAGTGTGGAATTCCGTTGATTATGGCATGGCAAAAGACTCACCTAATTATGAAGTTTACAAAGTGTGAGAATAAGGAGATTTTGCGAGTTTCTTCTCAAGCGCGTCTCACAGCAGACTGGAGGGGGTGGTGAAGTGAGCAGCACTTCCTTAAAAGGAAGCGAGCAGCAGGAAGTAACCCTCCACAATAAAAGTCTTTGCACTGTATGCATGTTTTCAATGGGTATTTTAAATATGGGTTACATAATGATAAGTGTGGCAGTCAAACATAAGAGATATGTGTAGACTGCAATATGATGGCAATATCACTCACGTAAACATTTTATATGTTCCATTGAAAATATAGAACATTACACACGGCGCTCAAAAATCTATCAAAATGTTTTAGTACGACTTTGGTAAGCTATGAAGCCGCACCGCTTGGTGGTTTGTCGGCGTATTAAACATACAAGTATTATTATGGTGTGTGTATAAGGCATATTATCTGGCGTTTTGTTTCGCAATGTTATGCAAAAGCAACTTTTCTTACCTTCTGATACCTGCTGATCTGTATTTGGGATCTTCATAAATCCTGAAAAATTGCGCGCGTCCGCCTTTGTAGTCCGTGCCGACAACGTAGTCGATAAGCTTTTTTTTTTCTCTATCTTCCTGTTACGGGGCATTCATCCTCCGCTGTTGCTATCTCTAATATAAATTAGTGTAACGTTCTTACTTATATCTGTCAGTGAAAGCACTAAAACATACCGGTGTAGTGAGTTTACATTTATCACCCAAAAACTTTAGTTATTAGAGTTCCGGTCGCACGGTATTTCCGGCCTTGTTGTTGTTTCCGGATGAGGAGACGCTGCTCCGTTATTGATTAAGTAAAGTCTGTATGTCATTAAAGCAGTTACCTCCATCTTTTGACACTTCTTCCACTACGACAAATATGACGGGGAGAAGACGCTGCCGAAGGTGAGCCACATAAATAAGACCGCCCACAAAACGGCGCATCCGGAAGCGACTGTCAGAAAGCGTCTTGAAGATGATTTGTAAAACATAACCTATGCAACATTTTGACCAAAGAACCACCATTACATGTTATGTAGACCACAAGGAAGTGTTTTTAATTTAGGACCAAAATAATAATAATATGACTCATTTAATGCGCTCTATAATCCGGTGCGCCTTTTATATGAAAATTGCTTGAAAACAGACCATTCATCAGCAGTGCGCCTTATAATCCGGTGTGCCCTATGGTCCGTAAAATACGGTACTAGCTGGTGTTTTGGCAAGACACGCACCCTCCTGAAATTCATACATCTTCTGCAACAAGGAGTATGGAAATGTAATTGTGTCTCCCTGAGCGTACATCCTTTTTTGAAGGAATTTTTCACGTGAGTACGATCTTCAGCATGTAAACACTGGGCCACAGCTGTGGTAAAGATCGGCTGGGCTCTGCAGCTCATCGTATAATCTCCAATCAGTTAATAAAGGCTA
Organism: Nerophis lumbriciformis; assembly: GCF_033978685.3. NCBI lineage: Eukaryota > Metazoa > Chordata > Actinopteri > Syngnathiformes > Syngnathidae > Nerophis > Nerophis lumbriciformis. Next base: position 29,891,969 of record NC_084578.2, read on the forward strand.
AAAAATGGTCTCCTACATACAAATAAAAGGTTTTTATTTTTATATACTGTATTTCTCGGACCACAGGGCGCACCAGATGAACGGGTCTATTAAGGACTATTTTTATACAAAAGGCGCACCGGATTTGTTTTTTTAATGTGTTTTTTGGTCAAAATGTTGCTTAGATTGATTTACAGACCTTCTTCAAGCCGCTTTCTGACCGTCTCTTCAGGATGCGATGTTTTTTGGGTGGTCTTATTTATGGAGCGCCACTTTGACTGTGTCTTCTCCCCACCATCTTTGCTGTACCGCTAGTTTTTAGCGCTTCCATAGCAAGTTCACTGACAGATATAAGTTAGAAATGAACGCTACATTATATTAGACATGGCAACAGCGGAGGATGAATGCTCCACAACAAGAGGATGAAGAAAAAGAAGACGTTTTGACTATTGACTACGGCGCAGACTACAATGGCAGACATGCGCAAATTTTGGGGACTTATGCAGATTCCAAATACACATCAGCAGGAACCAATACAGGAGAAAAGTTGGTTTTGCATGATATTGCAAAACAAAATGCCAAGTAATATGTCTGCTAATAGGTGCCATTTCGAGGTCCTTATATACCCACCATAGTAATACATACTTGCCAACCCTCCCGGATTTTCCGGGAGACTCCCGAAATTCAGCTCCTCTCCCGAAAACCTCCCGGGACAAATTTTCTCCCGAAAATCTCCCGAAATTCAGGCGGAGCTGGAGGCCACGCCCCCTCCAGCTCCATGCGGACCTGAGTGACGTGTTGACAGCCTGTTCTCACGTCTGCTTTCCCACAATATAAACAGCACGCCTGCCCAATCACGTTATAACTGTAGAATGATCGAGGGCGAGTTCTTGGTTTCTTATGTGGGTTTATTGTTAGGCAGTTTCATTAACGTCCTCCAAGCGCGGTAACAACACACAACAACAGCAGTCAAGTTTTCGTCTACCGTAAAGCAGTTTGTCTGCCGTAAACAGCAATGTTGTGACACTTTTAAACAGGACAATACTGCCATCTACTGTACATGCATATGTGACCCACCCATAATGTGTCACATTTTTGTGTTGATTTATTTATTTTATTTTGTGGTTTGAATTCGTTTTTGGAGCTGTCATTACACATTTATCAGTATTCACATTGGTCAGTAGGGGGCAGTAGGGCGTTTCTTCCCAATTGAATGCTATCACCTGCAGACCGGAAGTGTCTTGTCATTCTGATGAGAGCGACCAGTGTGTGAACAATTGAAACGTCCTGTGTGCTTTTTCCTCCTGTATAACAGGTTAGTTTTGGTGAATCAACTCACTGAATAATATCCATGTGATCTTTATAAGTTTAAGTACACATTCTGATGGTGGAGCCTAACTCTAAAGTGTTTGTGAGTTGTAGTTTGTATTTGTGAATGAATCCAGTGCACAGCTGCAGTAATCAATACAAAATGGCGACGTGAGTACGCAATGTTTATGTAGGAACTTCTGATCCTAATTCAGACTCCCAAATTAGAGCTCCCGTTTTCTTATTGATTTTATAATGTATATTTGTATAATGTATGTGTTCTGAAATAGTGACAGAGAATAGAACAAGGATGGACAGGTCAACCCTTAACTCAACAATGAGTAGAGTGTTATGTGTGTGTATATGTGTAAATAAATGAACACTGAAATTCAAGTATTTCTTTTATTTTTTTATATATATATATATATATATATATATATATATATATATATATATATATATATATATAATAAAAAATATATATATATAGCTAGAATTCACTGAAAGTCAAGTATTTCTTATATATATATATATATATATATATATATATCCTAACCACGCCCCCCCGGCCCCCACCTCCCGAAATCGGAGGTCTCAAGGTTGGCAAGTATGTAGTAATACCTGTATGTTGAAGCACAGTACGTCTGACTACGGTAGCCGTAATGCGCCGACAATCCATCAAGCAGTGCAGCTTCGTAGCTTACCAAAGTCGTTCTTAAAACATTTTGACATATTTGAACGCCGTGTATAATGCTCTATATTCTCAATGAAACATCAAAGTTTTGGGCTTGATTGCTTTCGGTTACTTGCTAGGGTCATTTATTGAACAGGGAGTGTCAACATGCAGTCCACACGTATCTGTTATGTGTGACTGCCATCTAATGGTCACATGTACCATTATCCCGTGTACCAAATAAAATTGATTTGAGGTCGTTAAACACAACCAAAATTAATACATACATTAAGTGCACCGGGTTATAAGTCGAATTTTGGAGAAAACGAAAGGATTTAAAGTGCGCTTTTTCTGTCCGAAAAATAAGGTATATTAAAGAAAAAGAGACCGGGAAAATGCAAAGACAGAGGACAAAAAAGGATATCTTGAGAAAAATGCTAAAGTAGGTTGTCAGGTATGCAGGAATGGCATCCAGTGTAATTATTCAACTCAATCATCAAGCGATTGTCTTGTTAGCCATTTCCTGACAGGAAATAGACAAAATTAGATGATATTTATTTGATTCTGTTGCACAAAAATTTTATTTTAATTTAGTTTTCAATTCATTTGAATTACTCCTAAATATGCATTTAATTTAATTCTGGTCCAAGTCAAATAGTGTGAAAATCAAACACGCAAAAAAACCCAATTAAAGACAAGACAATCAAGTCCGACGGCCCTTCCAACAAGATGTCCCTTATTTCATTTTCAGGGGTTGGCAACCCTAGTACAGACCCATCCTGATTTGGTGCATGCTACTATTATTACCCTTCTTGGTCACCATCTGAACTCGTATATCCTCCTGAGAACTAGCATCTTCTGCAGTGAAAAATGTTTTTGGTCTATTTCTTTTGTTAAAGTCATACATTTTGGAAAGAAATAGCTCTGTTATACAAAACCCGAACATCCACTGCAAAGGACGCTGGCTCTCAGGAGCCTCTACTTTCTGAACCACTCTGATACCGAGAATAAAAGTTGTATTTTCCATGCAAATCGTTTTGTACACATCCGAATCACACCTATTTGCTGTCATCTCTGCAGGGTGTGATTGAGTTCTCTCTGTGTCTACTTTTTGCAAAGCTGGTCAGCTATACCTTCCTCTTCTGGCTCCCACTCTACATCACTAAAGCAGGTGAATTCCATTTGGATTTTCCAATTTATTGCCAAGGTGTGGCAAAAGGGAGCGAATGTGTTTTTATTGTTTTACTATTGTTATCAAAAGTGTTCAATTAAAGACACTTATAATGTATGTCTAGCTTGTGTGCTTAGCTGCTGTGTATCTGCTAGCTCGTAATTAGCCTCTCGCCTACCATCTTTAGCTTTTGTAAATGACGACTAAAATACGAGACAAGACCAGACTTGTGTGCTTATTAGAAGAAATGTAGATGTTAACTGGCTGCCCAGCTTTGTAGAAGTAAACGTGCTGCTTGTATCGGATATTTTACACAATAGCTGAAATCATCCCATCCTTTTTTTTTGCTCATATTTGTCCAAATATTGGATCGGGACACCCCGACTATCAACACAAAACATTAAGCACCAATCACAGTAACGGCCAGCGAGGTACCGTCACTAACCCAGGAATTCTGAACATCAATATTAGTTTTTTGCACAATCTCTTTGTTTTGTATTGCTGCTGGTTTTGCTGTGCTAATTATGACATTTGTTTGTGTATTTTATATTATATTGCTGAATTCACTACTTGGTTAGCATTTTATTTACATTATTTAAGAATTGTAAATACTGTATTGTCCACAAGCTCATCAAGTTGTGATTAGGATTGTATCAGATAATGATACATGAAGATTGGAGTAATGCGCCTTCTTAAATCTGGTGTATTTGTTTACTGGCAAATTCTGTATACTAACCGTTAGAGGTGAGGGTAATAATCGATTTTTAGACGGACAGGGACGAATATAAAATCAATTAGTAAACGTCATTAATCAATATATTTATTGTAAATTAAGTAATACAGACAGTTCTAAAATTTGGCTGAGTGCAGTGAGTCACCTCATCAAGTTGCAATTGATAAACACTTGTTTCGTCAAACGGAAAAAAATGTAAAACTGGATTAATATACAGAAATTAATCGATTTTTTTTAATCTATTTTAATCGTGAGGTGCCCAAAGAGTCCCACCTCTACTAACTATATTGTGAAGCATGTAATATCAACACCATATCATAACGGGGTTGAAAGTACAGTATGAAGATGACAGCGGGTGATTCTGTCCACTCCCTGAGAAAAGCCAGTTGCACCACCTGCTGCTATCATCATAATGCTTTAATAAGATTGTAACTGTGTCTTTGTGTCTGTCAGCCCACCTGGATGCCAAGAAGGCTGGAGATCTTTCCACCCTGTTTGACGTTGGAGGCATAATAGGTATGATCCGAAGGGACCAAGTGAAAATGGGTGTGCACTGTGATTTCCAATCATTTCTTATGTGTGTTAGGTTCATTGCCGCCCTGGTTATACAGTATCTATACATTTTATGCAACTGCATATCCTCATGTGGATTTGTAGGGGGAATGGCTATCATAATTGAGAAACATTAATGTGGAGTTATGTGGCCTTAAGGCGGATTTATATAAAAACATGAAACTTCCACAGGTACATTAGGTTGTACGAAGATGACACTTGTTAAAAGTGGCGTCCAAGTATGTACACGTTTAAGATATATCATTGTATTGAAAAGCTTGCTGGTAAAGGGTTACACCGAATTTCTACTGAATGTGAAATGGCCGCGTAACTGCAACTGCACGGCGGCGGACTCTTTGCTTTTTTATTCAAGTCAATGTGTCCATTTCCACCGTTGCACGGCGGAGCCGCAACAAAACAGCAGTGGGGATTGCCGGACTGTGGATGTGCTGTTCCGTGGCGGGTGTGTTCAGCTGCCATTCTGCATCCAGTGGAAATCCAGGGTTAGATTTTGATACTGTCGACAGTAGATGTGAAAACTTACATGGGCCATTGCACTGAATCGGTGCCATTTGTGTCCCCTGTAAATAAAATGTATTAATGCACGATTAAATCACCAATAAATACATTGATATGTTTGAATGTCAGATAACAAGTATATGTACCTTATCCGTGATCTGCCAATCACGTTTTTAAGGGTTCTTTAAATCTCTTAACGGTACTAATTCTCTGTTAACAACAAAGGATATTTACATATGTATTTTGGTAATCTACTTCAAATTTCAAGTACTGTTTGCCTTTGTCAGAGAGCAGTTCGATCCATGTGTATGTGAATTTTCTCAAATCCATTCTAATGTTAACAAAATATCCATCCACACCAAAACAGAAGTTTAAAAAATATCTGTTCACATAAAGACATTTTCAAAGGCTGTCAAGTGCATCTTGGCCAAACAGAAGCCTGAAAAAGTCACCAAAGCTGACTTAGTTGCACTTTATAACACCTCTGTTCATCAATACAGTGACATATTAATATTAGATATGATATTATATCATGTGCAGTATCTTTAAGGTCAGTGCTCATTTACACAAAGCCTAGAAAAAGTTTGATTAATCGCATAAAATATATTTATTTTAATATACTATATGATAATATACTACTTTAATTCCTGCCCTGCATAACACATTGAATCCAACACCTGTAAGTCAGTAGCTTAATTATTTGTGTCCTGTTGTTAATTAAGGTTAAAATATGTGAGATAGTCGCACATTTCTTGTGACACCAGCCAAAAAGCTAGATTTTACCATCCATACACAAAAGCTTAAGGCTGAGATTTTAGAAATCTTCAACCCGGCCTTTAGTTTTCTAGTTTTACCCCTTTCATGCACTATTATGATAATGTAATATTTTCTTAATTGTTTTTACCCATGCATGAAAACATTTTTTTTTTACAAAATAATTTTTTTAACACTATAATACATGTTTTGAATAAATGTTAACAATGTGTTCACATACTGTATTTTAACATATCCCAATCCTGATAAATGCATTGCAAAAATATTGAGCCTCCTGACATAAAAAGAAATGAAAAGATACCAATATCATGTCCAACTAATACTCACAAATGATTGCCATATCCTAATAAAACAACATTTACATTTTGATAACAAATAATTGATTTAGATGAAGTATTTTTAAAACAACAAAGTTGCAGCAGTATATAATGTATAATAGAAACTGCAACCAAAATATATCCAGCAATGCATCATGTCTTAGTGGACACATAATTAGTCACCATTTCCTTCAATCACAAAATCAGTACTTAGCAATTATGATAATTATATGACTGGTTTGGAGTTACTTGATGTCCCCATACTTGTATACCTGCAAGGGTGTCCTAGAATAAAAAGAATAGACAGATACTCCTCCCCTGCTCTGTACCTCTACGCTCTTGTCTGCCATCTTGTTTTTGATGAGTTTGTTTGCACTTACAAAAGCTTAACAATGGGTGGCAGTGTATGGCATGACAAACGAGCGACCACTGTCCAGACGAATTTTTGAATAGCTGTCGACTGTAGTGAGCACTATACACGAAAGGGTTAAAGACAAAAACCTATGTTTGCATTTGGACAGAAGCCCAGAATATATATTTGTCCCACGCTTAGGTGGAAATATGTCTACAGTAAAAATATCCATGTTTGTGTGGACATAGTCATAGATATTTGGAGTCATCAATGAAAGTGGTTTTCCTTTCTATTGTTGTGCGCGTCAAAGAATAAATCTATCAGTGGGTTGTCATTAGTGACTAAAATCATTTTAGTGATCTGTGTGTGTGTGTCTCGTGCAGGAGGAATATTTGCGGGAGTAATCTCTGATAAACTGGGGAAGAGAGCCACCACCTGTGCAGTCATGCTGCTGCTTGCTGCTCCTACAGTACGTTCTCTTTCTTTCTTTTTACGCCACCAGCTCCGATTTAGCCTGCCCCATTTGGATTGTGTGGTGGTGCTAGAGTTTTCAAATGATAATTTGTTAGAGGGCAGGACTGACTCATTAACTGATGATGCTCCAGGTGTAAAACACATCTTCCATACTGCTTATTCTGTTCAGGGTCACAGGGACCTGGAGCTAAAGGCGGACTATACAACCTAACTGGTCTCCTGATTTCTTTGTTTTTTATTTTTAGTAAAATTTAAAAAAATGAGTACCTAGGGTAAATGTTTGCACTTGCAAGATCTTTTCGCTCACAACTTTTTGGCACGTATTAGAATTACACAAGAAACACTGAATACATCTAAATCGTTGAAAGTGTAAGTTTAAGAAAGCTTCAGTCATCTTTAGTAAGCATGAAATGAACCAAACACACAAGGACAGTGTTGTTGCATGGAAAAGCTAGCACGCAACTTCCAACGAGGCAAACGTTGCACAGATGGTAGCAGTGTAAACGAACTTGCCCAGCATGACAGAGTTGACCTGAAAACAGAGGAGGTTCTGGTGGAAATAAACTTTCTTGCCTGGAAAACGGTGGCTGGATGTCCATCCAAAGATATGTTGTCTGTGCACAACCTCTTTGATTCAGAATATTTGCATTTGCAAGATTTCTTTGCTTACAACTTTTTGTTACTGTATTAGAATTTCACAGCAAATACTGAAGAAATTGAAATGGTTGACAAGCAATATTGTTAGTTTCCTGTTATTACTGTAATTGTAATTTAAGGCATTTAGACCACAAGTGTCAAATTCAAGGCCCATGGGCCACACCTGGCCAGTAGGGATGGGTGATATGGACTATCACAATAACCTGGTGAAAACGCTAAGAGTGAACATAAAAAAAAAAAAGAACACCCATAGAACTCCACCTTGTTGACTGTGAGTTAATCAGTGCACCCAGTCTTCAGAGCCCCCAAAACACTACTGTAAAATAACACTAAGGCCATTAAACTACCGGTACATCAATTAGGTTTAAGTAGCACACCTATACTGCACAGCTATTGTAGTGTGTTTATGGAAGTTATTTTTCTGTCAGCAATATTATATACATTATTATTATGAGTTTTATTTCATTATCAATCAGATGGTGTTATTTTGCAACTTCAGTGTGAAATGAACTCTCCCACGCTGCGGTCGCATAATGGCAATTTTTTATTTTTTTTTAAATTGTAATATTTTTTGATGATTAATGATGACGCTTATGATGAGCGTCATCATTAATCATCAAAATAGACAGCTAAAAAATACATAGTATAAATTAGCAGAAACAGGCAAAAATGATGTTTTGGGAAGTCACGTCAATCAATGTTCCACTACGGATCGCCAACACGCTTTTTAGAGCAGACATTGAAAAAAATGTCCCCAAAGCCATCTTCTTTCATAATCTTCTCCGCGATTCAGAAAATGTTGACTTGGATTGCACAGAATCCTTGAATTTGCAACAAATACGCCTCCACTGAGACGGCTAGAATTGAAGCATGTTTACTTACGGGTTTATTTCTGTAAACATTGCAGAAGGTTTGACGTCATGACGCCATATCTGTATTTGGGTCAGTTTGCATTCAGATCGGTGTTTGGACAATTTTTTTGTAATGTGAACGACTACATAAAAAGATCAGGTTTGACAAAAACTAAATCAGAATTGGACAACCTACCCTGCAGTGTTGCGAACGCACTGAACGTAGCCTTAATGCTGCTGCGGTCTGGCTGGACCTTGCTAATGTAACAGTGAAAACGTGGTCTGGATTTTCAGTGGAGTAATGCGGGCATTACTGATGGAACGGAATTGACTGGAAAATAAGCACTGACAAAGGGTCTTCAAATTATTTATAATCATAGTGAGTAATGACAGGTTATATTAAAAAAAAAAAAATCACTCTAAGCCTGGGCCCCTGGAGAGGGGGTCCAGACTGAGGCCAAGGAAAAAAAAAACTCATAGCTATAGCACACATATTGGTTGATTGATTGAAGCTTTTATAAGTAGATTGCACAGTACAGTACCGTACATATTCCGTACAATTGACCACTAAATGGTAACACCCGAATAAGTTTTTCAACTTGTTTAAGTCGGGGTCCACGTAAACATGTGTGTAAGAGGGAAACATCAAAGAACACAAAGGACGTTAAAGACATTAAAAGAGCAGAGCTGATGCAACCAGCCACTTCTACACACAGCCACAAAAGTGAAACAACAGCAAAAAAAATACAAAATAAACATATACACTGTGGTGGCCTCTGCTGTGTTCCACGCCATCGTCTGCTGGGGTGGGGGGAGCATGGCCAGAGACAGGAGCAGACCCAACAAAGCAACCTCGGCCAGTGTCCAGTCCGCATGGGTGAGCAAGGATGCATCTAAGGAGACCGAGGTGTCCGATACCTGCTCATTCAGCCAAGACTCTGTGAAGCTTGTCCGTCCCAGCTTTGCAGCCCTGTCTCTTCATCCGCATCTCCTCCAGTCTCTCCAAATGGACTCTGGTTTGACAGAGACCCAGCAGCTAGTCTCCATGGCCAAAAGGCTCCCGGGAGGCAGATCAAGGATGTTCACAAAAAAGTACCGCAGAAGTCACGAAAGTGCCACCCCTTGTCGCACAATTCCAAAGGGTCCCAAACCAAAAGGCAAAAAAACCCACATGAAAAGAAGAGGGAAACATCAGGAACACAAAAGGATGACACAAGAGCACAGAGCTCTTGCCAACAGCAGCCACTACAGGGGTGCCATCTTGAAGGGGGGGGGGGAACCTTGAACAAAAGTGTTTTTTTCGCTCAACATTTTTAAAGGACCCTTGTTCCCTCAAAGATTTTAGCCAGGAACACCAAGTGGAGGAGTTCAAGTACCTCAGAGTCTTGTTCACGAGTAAGGGAAGAGTGGATCGTGAGATCGACAGGCGGATCGGTGCGGCATCTGCACGGATGCGGACCTTGTATCAATCCATCGTGGTGAAGACGGAGCCGAAGCCAGTTAATCTACGTTCCTAACCTCAGCTATGGGGTCATGATCTTTGAGTTATCACCGAAAAGACAAGATCACTGGGAAAAGCGGCTGAAATGAGTTTCCTCTGTCGAGTGGCGGGGCTCTCCCTTAGGGATAGGGGAAAAAGCTCTGTCATTCGGGAGGAGATCAGAGTAAAATCGTTGCTCCTCCACGTCGAGAGGAGCCAAATTAGGTGGTTTGGGCATCTGGTCAGGATAGCCCCGAACACTTCCATGCAGAGTTGTTTAGGGCATGTCCGACTGGTAGGACGCCACGGGAAAGACCCAGAAATTCTTGGGGAGACTGTCTCCCAGCTGGTCTTGGAACGCCTCGGATCCCCTGGGACAGGGGTCGGCAACCTTTACCAGTCAAAGAGCCATTTTGACCAGTTTCACAAATTAAAGAAAACAATGGGAGCCACAAAAATCTTTTGAAATTTAAAATGAAATAACACTGCATACAAAGTTTTTTTTTTGCTTTGTGCTATGTATAAACCAAGGGTCTCAGACACGCGGCCCACACCTTAATATGAAAATGGAATGTTAGTGCGGCCCGCGGGTTTTATATGAATGGCTTTTGACAGCGACATACTTGTCAACCCTCCCGATTTTTCCGGCAGACTACAAATTTCAGGGCAACTATACACTCGAATGTGCTGTGAAGGTACAGCATTTAGCGCCCACTATAACCAGCGTGCCGACCCAGTCACACGTTGAATGGGGCTTCTGCTTGCTCACGTAAGTGACAGCAAGGCATACTTGGTCAACAGCCACACAGGTTACACTGACGGTGGCGGTATAAAAAATTTTAACACTCTTACTAATAATGCGCCACACTGTGAACCCACACCAAACAAGAATGACAAACACATTTCGGGAGAACATCTGCACCTTAACACAACATAAACACAACAGAACAAATACCCAGAATCCCATGCAGCCTTAACTCTTCCGGGCTACATTATACACCCCCGCTACCAAACCCCGCCCACCTCAACCGACGCACAGGGGGGGGGGGCTGGTGGGAGGTTGATGTGTGAGGGAGCAGGGTTGGGGTGGGGGCGGGGTTTGGTGGTAGCAGGGGTGTATAATGTAGCCCGGAAGAGTCAAGGCTGCATGGGATTCTGGGTATTTGTTCTATTGTGTTTATGTTGTGTTAAGGTGCAGATGTTCTACCGAAATGTGTTTGTCATTCTTGTTTGGTTTTGGTTCAAAGTGTGGCGCATTATTAGTAAGAGTGTTAAAGTTGTTTTATATGGCCACCGTCAGTGTAACCTGTGTGGCTGTTGACCAAGTATGCCTTGCTGTCACTTACGTGTGCAAGCAGAAGTTGCATATAACAAAAGGCCGGGCTGGCACACTGTTAATACATATTGTAGAGGGTGCTAAATGCTGTACCATCATGGCACACCCTTATTAATATTGTAAGGGTGAAAATCGGGGAATATTAATCCCGAGAATTTTCTGCGAGAGGCACTGAAATTCGGTAGTCTCCCGGGTAAATCGGGGAGGGTCGGCAAGTATGCAGCTGAGCCGCATCAGAGTGATCAAAGAGACGTATGCGGCTCCGGAGCCGCGGGTTGCCGACCCCTGCCCTGGGAGGAGCTGGATGACGTGACTGGGGAGAGGGAAGTCTAGGCTTCTCTGCTTAGGCTGCTGCCCTTGCGTCTTGACCTCGGATAAGTGGAAGAAGATGGATGGATGGACATTTGTTGTGGCAGTGCTATTTGTGCAAAGTTCCTGTGACTGGGAAGCTCATATACCACAAGTTAGTTTTTTCTGGCAGATGTTTTAATACCATTGCTATTTAAACAAAGTTTGGATTTTTGGCATAAATTTCTTCGCCACCATTTTCAAGTGCATCCATCTCTCTCGCGTTGTTGATTTGACAGAATCATGTCAATTTCATCTCACCACGCTGCTGTCATGAGGGCTTAGTTCCTCGAGTGTTGCAGAGGTTTGAGTCAAACACCCGATCGCTGTATTAGTGGTAATACTGCTGAGGATTGTTTTTTCATTGAGAGCAAAACAAAATATGTGATATATCGGCAAAAACGGGAAGATTAACAGGTATGATTCACACACTCAACTGATGGTAGTCAGAGGGGGGGCTCCTCAACCTTTGTTTCAGGCCATAGAAAACACACAAAAAAAGATAGCAAAAAAGATTATTTTAATTTAATTGTGGCATGTGCATAATAACACAGACATGCAACTTGCAGGGACATAAATGCTAATAAAAGCCGCTTTTTTTACACAGAGTCTGAATCAATCGGCGTAACCTTCCTTTGCCGCTTCGTGACTGGTGTCTCGTCTATATGTAGCTTGTTCAGTGTCTACTTTATATGGAGCAAATATCATAGTTAGAAATTCATAACATTGTGTCATATCATGAAAAATAATGATTCACAACTTCACTATGCTGTTGATTCAGAGACGAGTAATATTACCTAAAATGTGCATTTTTCTTGTCATGTTTTTTATTACAGCTGTATGGCTTCTCGATGATCAGCGAGCTTGGTCTTGGGCCAACCATAGGTAAGAGCCAGAATTTGTAAATATTAATTATCCAATACAATTACTGATTCCAATGCGATACCAAACAAAGATTCAAAGGACACACCATAAATTCCCTGCCAACCAGTGGGACAATAGAACCAAACAAAGCACACTCAGTCAGACAAACTGAACACGCAGCTGCAATGGACGACCCACCATGTCCGTAAGGAGAAGGAGAGAATCATTATTTAGCAGCTTAAAACATTTCTAAATTCCTGGGCGCCACAGGTCCTCCAAGTCACCCAACCGGCCTGTCACAAGGTAGCAAAGTCATGTGTTTGGACGATGCACAAGTACTGATGCACAAGTACAAAAAGGGCGTTTACTAAAATGTATACAGGGATGTCAAGAGGAGAACTCAGTGTGACTGAGACAAAGGTCACAGGACCAAATCACAAACAAAAATTAAGGCTAAGGGGCAAAGCCACATTGACAAAGCAGGAACAAAGTACTTACAAAGAACACAATAGGTCAGGAACAAGTATTGCATGAAACCAACAACCAGAACTGAGACATGGTTAGACCTAAAAGACAATCGGATGTCTGACTGTTGCCTAGGCAGGGTGTGGGAAGGTCAAATTAATTTGATGCATGAAAGTGAACCTCTAACCATGTGACTGCAATCCCTGGGGTCAGTAGCATTATATCAAATTAATCACACTAATTCTCTTTCTATCTGACTGCGAATCCCGGCCAATTACGATAGGAGTGGCATGAAAGATCACTGTTTCACTCATACAACTCTGTTTACATCCATAAACAATCAGTGAACATGTAACCCTGTGACAACACTACAGCAACTTAGTCATGAAAAAAGGTGAATTGGTACCCAACAGGAAGGTCCAAGACAACAGAAGGTAACAACTTGCCTCTTTCTGAGGCCACCCAGAAGACTAGTCTGGACGGTTTCTGGATTCCATCCAAAGCTGTTTCAGCAGATTGGCAAATATTTTACCTGTGCACTATCCCCCTGAATCACCATATCCATTACCTGGGTGATATCAGGTAGCTGTCAGTTGGACTTTTAGACTTCAGGTCCCAAATAAGTCCCTCCAAATACAGTATAACAGCAGTAGTGCATTAGTATTTGCCAATCAAGAAGCCATGGCAGTGGACTGATATGACTTTGCCACTAACCTATCAGTGGCTCTGCACCTCTTATTTGGGTGTTGGGCAACCAGAGCAGGAAGCTCCAGCAAGGGGTGCAAATGAGGGACCAACCTGTAAGACCCCATGCATGCCATGTTGCTTCTGCAATAGAAGACTGATGCTGGTAAACCAGCAGCCAAAGATGTAGCGTTTACCCTCAAGGAAATGGTGAACTCACTAACACCAATTGGCACAATCTCATGCCGACCAAGAGAATAGGAAAAGTGTGATCCTGTGTGTGTGCATTATTTATGTATAGTGTGGCGCACACCCACAGGTGTAGTTAATTTGGCATGATACTCCTGACCCAAGAGATTGTAGACACAAGTTTACTTGTTCACTAAAATAAAATAGCACTGCCGGTGTAAACCAGATGGCTCCTCTCCAGGAACTCCAAAAAAGGTCACTGAAAGCTTAATACTTGAAGATAAATATCAGCTTATTAATAGTATTTCAATTTAAGTGTGGGGCTGTGGAAAAAAAACATTTTATATATATATTTTTTAAATTGTGGATAGCAAATGTGAGTAGTCTTACTCAGTGTGCTAAAGTCTCAAGAACAGTTTTACTCAGTGTGCTAAAGTCTCAAATGATTTGATGACGTCGCAAATAGACTATTGCCCTCATGCCGCCAGCCTTTGCTATGTATGTAACACAAACTACTACATTTATGTTGATCAAATAAAAGCATTCTAAAGTTTATTTTCTCAGTGCCAGAGTAAAAATGTGATCAAGAGAGTGACCGCAGAAATGTGTTTAAAAAAAATCAAGACATAACGTTTTTAGTTATATGCAATTGTTATTTTGCAGGTGTGCTTTTAGTGTGCGGAGGTCTTGTCAATGGCCCATATGCACTGATCACGACTGCTGTGTCTGCGGATTTGGTAAGCATCTAATTACATTTTGATAATACAATGCATTTCTGGTTAATGATAATAATACAATGTGCTAACAGTATGAACATGTTTTTGGATAAGGCACTATTGACAATACTATAATGGTACCTCGGTTTTTGTTAGTAATCCGTTCCAAAAGATCTGTAAGAAAGAATGTAAATCCAAACCATTTTTCCCAAATACCCAAAAATATGAACACAAAATGCATTCACCTGTCTGAGGAAGCTGTGGTTGTTTGTAGTCACTAATCATAAAGGTTCTTAAGTGTCATCAGTAGCCTCATGCCAGTTAATGACTCGACCATTCCGAGTGTAACCTGTGTGTTAAATACATTCTGTTGCATATCAATCAATCAATCAATCAAAGTTTACCTATATAGCCTTTAATCACAAATGTCTCAAAGGGCTGCACCAGCCACAACGTCATCCTCGGCTCAGATTCCACATCAGGGCAAGAATATTGTTGCCTTTTTCCGGTTTACTGGTCTTTGTGTTTTATGTGTTGAGTCGCTATATGTGAGCCAGATTAAAGACACTTTTACATGCACGTCGCCTCTCTATCTGCCCCCTGGGGGTTCAGTCCTAACAGATCATGATTATTTTGCCCCTTTGAAAAATCACACAATCATAGTCGGTCGGCAATTAGTTCTTTGTTTCGACACTGGAATGATACACAGGTAAACAGAATAGTTTGTTACGTGCATGTTTGGCTGTACAAAAAGTAGGATGGCTTACGAAAAGTAAATCATAAAAAAGTGGGGAAAATATTAAACATACAAAATTTATTGTGGCGGTCTTGGCGGTTCAAAACGCCTTTCGCTGTGTAAAGAACGGCAGCCTCTGATAATACTATGCTAACACCGCCATAATCAACCAGTAACATTTTCTTCCCGGATCTTTGTGATGTAAACACGGTAACTACATGGGTATGGTGGAGTAACACACGGAAACATCACATGCTCATCAAGGAGCGACACGAAAACACTGCTGTTGATTCAAAGTAGAGGGTGGAAGACTCCTCCGTCTTTCAGGGAGATCTGTGGAACTACCACGCCAATCTGCGTTGGTACCGTGTTCAAAACTGCCATACAGACACCAAAACCGGCATACAGAGACATCCTGAATCAATCAATCAATCAAATCACAGATGTCTCAAAGGGCTGCATAAGCCCCAACTACATCCTCTGCTCATAACCCATAACAGGCCAAAAAACACTCAACCTAATGGGAACAACAAGAATCTTTGAGTTATGACCGAAATCACGTAACCAAATCAACATGTATCCCGAGGTACCACTGTATGTGCATCTATTGATCTCTCGCTCCATATACTGTAAAAAGATTTTTAGTCATTTGAAAAAAGGAAATCAGTAATGTGCTTGTTACACCTCTCTTACAGGGCACCCACAAGAGTTTGAAAGGAAATGCCCGAGCATTGTCAACTGTGACTGCCATCATTGATGGGACAGGATCTGTAGGTCAGTATCAATGAATCATAGCTGGCCAGTTCCCTTGTACAAACCCCGTTTCTATATGAGTTGGGAAATTGTGTTAGATGTAAATATAAACAGAATGCAATGATTTGCAAATCCTTTTCAACCCATATTCAATTGAATGCACTACAAAGATAAGATATTTGATGTTCAAACTCATAAACTTTATTTATTTTTTTTTGCAAATAATAATTAACTTAGAAGTTCATGGCTGCAACACATGCAAAAGTAGTTGGGAAAGGGCATGTTCACCACTGTGTTACATGACCTTTCCTTTTAACAACACTCAGTAAACGTTTGGGAACTGAGAAGACACATTTTTTAAGCTTCTCAGGTGGAATTCTTTCCCATTCTTGCTTGATGTACAGCTTAAGTTGTTCAACAGTCCGGGGGTCTCCGTTGTGGTATTTAGGCTTCATAATGCACTACACATTTTCAATGGGAGACCGGTCTGGACTCCAGGCAGGCCAGTCTAGTACCCGCACTTTTACTATGAAGCCACGTTGATGTAACACGTGGCTTGGCATTGTCTTGCTGAAATAAGCAGGGGCGTCCATGGTAACGTTGCTTGGATGGCAACATATGGTGCTCCAAAACCTGTATGTACCTTTCAGCATTAATGGCGCCTTCACAGATGTGTAAATTACCCATGTCTTGGGCACTAATACACCCCCATACCATCACAGATGCTGGCTTTTCCACTTTGCACCTATAACGATCCGGATGGTTCTTTTCCTCTTTGGTCCGGAGGACATGACGTCCACAGTTTCCAAAAACAATTTGAAATGTGGACTCGTCAGACCACAGAACACTTTTCCACTTTGTATCAGTCCATCTGAGATGAGCTCAGGCCCAGCGAAGCTGACGGCGTTTCTGGGTGTTGTTGATAAACGGTTTTCGCCTTGCATAGGAGAGTTTTAACTTGCACTTAAAGATGTAGCGACCAACTGTAGTTACTGACGGTGGGTTTCTGAAGTGTTCCTGAGCCCATGTGGTGATATCCTCTACACACTGATGTCGCTTGTTGATGCAGTACAGCCTGAGGGATCGAAGGTCACGGGCTTAGCTGCTTACGTGCAGTGATTTCTCCAATTTCTCTGAACCCTTTGATGATATTACGGACCGTAGATGGTGAAATCCCTAAATTCCTTGCAATAGCTGGTTGAGAAAGGTTTTTCTTAAACTGTTCAACAACTTGCTCACGCATTTGTTGACAAAGTGGTGACCCTCGCCCCATCCTTGTTTGTGAATGACTGAGCATTTCATGGAATCTACTTTTATACCCAATCATGGCACCCACCTGTTCCCAATTTGCCTGTTCACCTGTGGGATGTTCCAAATAAGTGTTTGATGAGCATTCCTCAACTTTATCAGTATTTATTGCCACCTTTCCCAACTTCTCTGTCACGTGTTGCTGGCATCAAATTCTAACGTTAATGATTATTTGCAAAAAAAAAAAGTTTATCAGTTTGAACATCAAATATGTTGTCTTTGTAGCATATTCAACTGAATATGGGTTGAAAAGGATTTGCAAATCATTGTATTCCGTTTATATTTACATCTAACACAATTTCCCAACTCATATGGAAACGGGGTTTGTAAATATGCATCAACCAAGGGGACATAAAGACTATGCTTACAAAACTAAGAAGCAAAAACCCAGCATAGAAGCTCGTAGCAAGCAATAGGGAGCAAAAAGGAAGTGACCAGATTGAGCTGCCTGAAACAAAAAGCAGATACAGTAAACAGGAGGCTTTAATATTAATAACTCAGGATTTTATTTCACACATCAACCATTTGCAAGTTTAAGTTATACAATTTATGGTCATACGCAACACAAATCCTGTTTTATAAAATAATTAGGAAAAGTTGGACTAATGGAAATACAGAATAACTCTTTTCCCATTATAATAAATAATGATAAATGGGTTGTACTTGTATAGCGCTTTTCTACCTTCAAGGTACTCAAAGCGCTTTGACACTACTTCCACATTTACCCATTCACACACACATTCACACACTGATGGAGGGAGCTGCCATGCAAGGCGCTAACCAGCACCCATCAGGAGCAAGGGTGAAGTGTCTTGCTCAGGACACAACGGACATGACGAGGTTGGTACTAGGTGGGGATTGAACCAGGGACCCTCGGGTTGCGCACGGCTACTCTCCCACTGCGCCAAGCCGTCCCATTCTTGGTCTAATATGATTAAACAATGTCTTTAAAACATGCCAAAATCCAGAAGTTTGCAGTTATTCAGCCTTCAGAATCAGCTGTGGTATTTGTACAGTATGTATTTCTTTTTGTCTGCCCTTTTTATCTTCAGCTACAATCACCAAGTATAATCTTTAAAGTTAAAAGTTAAGTTAAAGTCCCAACGATAATCACACACACACTAGGTGTGGTGAAATTATTCTCTGCATTTGACCCATCCCTATGTTCCACCCCTTGGGATGTGAGGGTAGCAGTGAGCAGTAGCGGTGGTCGCGCACAGGAATGATTTTGGTGATTTAACCCCCAATTCCAACCCTTGATGCTGAGTACCAAGCAGGGAGGCAATGGGCCCCATTTTTATAGTCTTTGTTATGACTCAGCCGGGGTTTGAACTCACAACCTTCCAGTCTCAGGGCGGACACTCAAACCACAAGGCCACTGAGCAGGTATTTTTAATTACTTCTATTTCTCTGAAAATACTCATCTGTAGCTATCAGAAAGACTAAGAATGTTGTCATTCATCAGATCATTGTATTCTCAGGGGCTTGTATCAATTGCAATTGGACTGTTCAGGTTCTCTTAGAAGACGTTTCACCAGGCTTTATCAGTTTATGTTCAAAGACTAGATAGGACAGACTAGATAAGGACAGCTCCAGTTTAAAGGGATGGAGTCAAATCCAAGTATTTACTCTCTTAGGTAGTTGGACGCCCCAAAACCAAAAGTCTTCTGAGAAACAAGAATACGTTGTTCTCAGTGCATTCAATCAATGGCAACTGGACTGTTTAATTTTATTAACTGAACAGTCCAGTTGGGATTGATTGAATGCCCTGATATATAGGTCATTGGAATAAGCGGTAGAAAATGGATGGATGGATGTAGTAACTCCAGTCAGAAAATGCAGTTTTCAGTGCCATTCTGTGTTCTACCTTACACTGTGCAGAGGCTTAAAGCCTGAGAATAGATGACATTTTGAGGCTAAATGCTGTACTTTATTAACATGCATTAATATACATGACACCTGCAGGAATATGTGAATTTCAAAGGCTCTACCGTATTTTTGAGGCGCACTGGCTAAAGACGCACTGCTGATGAGCAGGTCTATTCAGGTTTATTTTCATACAAAAGGCGCACTGGATTAAAAAACGCATTGAAAAGGGGTCATATTAGGATTTTTTTCCTACATTTAAAACACTACCTTTTTGGCGGTCTTATTTACGTGGCTCCACTTTGACAGAATCTTCTCCCTATGTCATCTTTTTTGTATCTGTCGTTTTTAGTCCTTCTCAGCAACTACTGACAAATATAAGGGAGAAATGTACGCTACTTTGTATAAGTAATGGCAACAGCAGACAATGAATGCCCCACAACAAGAGAATACAGAAGAAGAATGCACTTATTGACTATAGTGTGGACTAAACTGGCAGACAGGCGCAGATTTTTGGGACTTATGCAGATCCCAAAAACACATTAGCAGTAACCAATAGGTAATAAAAGTTGGTTTTGCACATAATATTGCAAAACTAAATGCCATGTGATATGTCTCCTAATATGTGCAATTTTGGGGTCCTTATACACACACCATTGTAATACCTGTATGTTGAAGCACAGCACGTCTGACTACGGTAGCTATAATTCACTGCGCACCACCAAACGATGCGGCTTCGTAGCTTACCAAAGTCGTACTAAAACATTTTCACAGATTCTTGAGCACTGTGTGTAATGTTTTATATTATTAATAAAACATCAAAGTTTGAGGCTTCCTTGCTTACCGGTACTTGCTAGCGTCATTTATTTAACAGGCGTCATCATGCAGTCCATTCTTGCATACTCTCGTATGTATGACTTCCATCTGCTGGTCACACTTATCATTACACCATGTACCAAATAAAAAATTGCTTTGAGGTCGGTAAGCCCAACTAGGGTTACGTACATTAGGTGCACCGGTTTATAAGGCGCACTGTTTATTTTTTGAGAAAATTCAATTATTTTAAGTGCGCTTTATTGTCTGAAAAGTACGTTATTCACAATTATTGATTACAAACTAATAGTCCAGTTTATGCTTTTGTCTGCAGGTGCAGCAATCGGACCCCTGCTGGCTGGGGTGTTATCTGCAGGTGGTTGGGATCAGGTGTTCTACATGCTCATGACTGCTGACTTTTTTGCTTTATTGGTGAGTAATTTAAAGTCTCTTTAATGCTCTACTTAACGTTCTTCTTTATCATGCCTCTATACAAAACATAATTAATTGATTTAATTAATTGACTGTTGTACAGTATGTTGTCTACTAGGAGGTTATGAACTACTGGGATGTGATTATTTGTATTAATGAAACTTTACTATGCTTTTTGTTGTCTAAAGCAGTGTTTTTCAACCACTGTGCCGTGAGATACAGTCTGGTGTGCCGTGGAAGATTATCTAATCAGAATCAGAATGAGAATCAGAAATACTTTATTAATCCCAGAGGGGAAATTAAGATTTTCAGCACAATCCCATTCAAGATCAGACAAACATTACAGGGAGACAGAACAGGATCGCTGACGGGTCTGCCAACTTCCGGCGCCCCTTACAAAAAAGGTGAGATACAGGTAAACAATGGGGGGAGGAAAAAAAATCGGTCTAAGCCTGGGCCCCTGGAGAGGGGGTCCAGGAATTTCACCTATTTGGGTTAAAAATATTTTCTGCAAACCAGTAATTATAGTCTGCAAATTATGTGTTGTTGTTGAGTGTCGGTGCTGTGTAGAGCTCGGCAGAGTAACCGTGTAATACTCTTCCATATCAGTAGGTGGCAGCAGGTAGCTAATTGCTTTGTAGATGTCGGAAACAGCGGGAGGCAGCGTGCAGGTAAAACGGTGTCTAATGCTTAAACCAAAAATAAACAAAAGGTGAGTACCCTAATAAAAGGCATTGAAGCTTCGGGAAGGCTATGCAGAACAAAACTAAAACTGAACTGGCTACAAAGTGAACAAAAACAGAATGCTGGACGACAGCAAAGACTTACTGTGGGGCAAAGACGGCGACCACAATGTACATCCGAACATGACATGACAATCAACAATTTCCCCACAAAGAAGGATAAAAACAACTGAAATATTCTTGATTGCTAAAACAAAGTAGATGCAAGAAATATCGCTCAAAGGAAGACATGAAACTGCTACAGGAAAATACCAAAAAAATAGAAAAGCCACCAAAATAGGAGTGCAAAACAAGAATTAAAACACTACACACAGGAAAACAGCAAAAAAAACCTCAGAATACGTCATGGCTTGATGTGACAGGTCGTGACAGTACACCTACTTTGAGACAAGAGCTATAGTGATGCATAGTTGGTTATGGTTTAAAGTCATATCCAACAATTGCGACAACCACTTTTTACTGTCAACTGAGTTTCGTTTTTTAATGATTTCTGCTGGTGGTGTGCCTCCAGATTTCTTCAACGCTAAAAATGTGCCTTGGCTCAAAAAAGGTTGAAAAACACTGGTCTAAAGGATATTGTCTCAGAGATTTAGAGATTTTTCCAATGTGCCTTGCCAAGTTACCTAATTTTATTTTGAATATGTTTTTCAATCAATAATTTCAAACAAGTTATACTTGTACATAATTAGGTTAAAGTTCAAACAGTATTGGCTAATCCATTGTTTAGTTTTTACAATAAAAGTCAAACTGCCATTCAGGGCTGCACAGTTAATGAAATTTTTTGTTTTTGTTAGTAATCAATACAACAAAATAATACACAATAATAACATAATAATACAATTCCAACTCCAAAACCAAACCCGGTCCAGCAACATTCAGAAAAGCAATCAACAGAGCAATTGAGAGGACACACAAACATGACACAAAACAATCCAAAAGTAGTCAAACAAAAATGAATAATATCAACAACAGTATCGATATTAATAAGAATTCCAACATAGCAGTGATTAGGAATCCCTCATTGACATTATCATCACAGCCATTTATAAAAAAATATATAAACATTTAAAAAATGAACAATAGTGTCACAGTGGCTTACAAAGCATCTCATAAGCTTGACAACACATTGTGTCCAATATTTTCCACAAAGATAAAATAAGTCATATTTTAGGTTCATTTAATAGTTAAAAAAACTTAATCACATTTTAATCACAATCACGATTTTGGTTGCCACGAATGAATGAGGGTGATCGTCGGCAATATTAATATTTAAAAAGTAGGCTCCACTGCATCTTAAATCAATCACTTTCACAACCGCGGTGGCAAAACACAAGCTATTGTGTATGAGCACAAAACTCCAGCACCATTAGAAGCATTAGTTCCTTATACAGTAATAGTATTATTAACATTAACACCCTTCTCCTTGGGTTTCTGCAGCCGATCACTTCGTTTCACTTTATTTCACTCACTTTAGACCGCATTGCTGGTAGTAGATGGCTGCAGGTGTGGACAATATTGGAGACCGATGCATTTGTCCCACCCAAGTGTTATACTGCGCAGGAGAAAAATATTTGATTTTGCTTTCATTTCGAAAGCGCAACACGGTCTTGTGTCATTTGCCGCTCCTTCACTCACCTGCTTTAACTCTAAGAGTGTTAAGGAGGAGAGGAAACATGCAGCAGGCGATCTAAAAAACGATAGGTAAAGTTGATTATAACGTGTTGATGTTT
Source organism: Nerophis lumbriciformis (assembly GCF_033978685.3). Lineage (NCBI taxonomy): Eukaryota > Metazoa > Chordata > Actinopteri > Syngnathiformes > Syngnathidae > Nerophis > Nerophis lumbriciformis. The sequence continues at coordinate 29,914,792 of NC_084578.2, forward strand.
TTTTTACGGGGATGGTCACTCGACCTTTATTTAATTGCTCACTTTATCAGTGTTCCAATAACATCAATACTAGCTGAAATATTTTGTTATCTCATTGAATTGGACGCAGACTGTAAAGTGGCAGCATGCTGAGTTGTGTATTAGATGTGAAAGGTATCACTTCTATTTATATTTGTCGGACAAAGTGTTGCACTGAACCACATGGTGTTGTTGGAGAAGAACAAAGCTTGTTTATTAGATTTTATCTTCATTGGTCAAACTGCTTAGTGTTTTACAAACCCCAGAACCAGTGTAGTCGGCACATTGTGTAAATCGTAAATAAAAAGAGAATACAAATATTTGAAATCCTTTTCAACCTATATTAAATTGAATAGACTGCAAAGACAAGATACTTAACGTTCGAACTGGAAAACTTTTGTTATTTTTTGCAAATATTAGCTCATTTGGAATTTGATGCCTGCAACATGTTTCAAAAAAGCTGGCACAAGTGGCAAAAAAGACTGATACAGTTGAGGAATGCTCATCAAACACTTATTTGGAAAATCCCACAGGTGAACAGGCTCATTGGGAACAGGTGGGTGCCATGATTGGGTATAAAGCAGCTTCCATGAAATGCTCAGTCATTCACAAACAAGGATGGGGCGAGGGTCAACACTTTTTGAACAATTGTGTGAGCAAATTGTCGAACAGTTTAAGAACAACATTTCTCAACAAGCTATTGCAAGGAATTTTGGGATTTCACCTTCTAAGGTCTGTAATATCATCAAAAGGTTCAGAGAATTTGGAGAAATCATCATGCCAAATTAACTAGTTTTGGTTTTTTTTATATTGATTTTAAAAAGTTAACACTATACACCATATTTTTTTCTTTACATTGGTGGGTTTTTTCATGTTAGAAAGTTATTACTTAAAAAAAAAACAATTCTTAGCATTTTGTGAATGTGTTGCACTGTATAGTTAATTCTTATGTGAAATATCTCTGCTCAAACTCTTTATGGATCTGTCCTGTTACCAATACAGTATGTGTCCCCCTAATGTGAAACTGCATCTGCATCTGCGCATGCGTATGAATTCAGGGAAAGCGGAAATGTAATTGGTCATTAAAGGACTCTTTCGCATGAGTTCAATTTAATTTTTTTTTTTTAACTTGGTATAAGATTTTAGTGTGTGTATAAGTACTTCTTTAGCACATTCAACAATACCAAGATAATAATGACAACCGTGATCATTTTGGTCACAATAAGTGATATTCATTTTTTTTACAACCTTAAGAGCTACAAAGTGTTGAACAAAATGAAACCTACCCATAAGTAAAAAGAAACGTCGTTAAATACGTTTGGATGTTTATCACATGTTTTTTTAAAATACGAACCAAAATGAATCCACAAACAAACGCTTGAGTTGTTCGAGTATGCGAATTACATGATGACATCATATATAGCCATGCCCATACACAATTTGGAAACTATGTCATATGCATGGCCACGCCCCCTTTTCCATTGACCGCCACAAGTCTAATTTATTACTTACCGTATTTTCCGGTCCATTGGGCGCACCGGATTATAAGGCGCATTGCCGATGAATGGTCTATTTTTTATCTTTTTTCATATATAAGGATTATAGGGCGCTTTAAAGGAGTCATATTACTATTATTTTTTTCTAAATGGAACACACTTCCTTGTGGTCTACATAACATGTAATGGTGGTTCTTTGGTCAAAATGTGGCATAGATTATGTTTAACAGATCATCTTCAAGACGCTTTCTGACAGTCGCTTCCGGATGCTCCGTTTTGTGGGCGGTCTTATTTATGTGGCTCATCTTCGACAGCGTCTTCTCCCCGTCATCTTTGTTGTAGCGGTGTAGCGTGCAAGGACGGGAGTGGAAGAAGTGTTAAAATATGTTTTAATGACATTCAGACTTTACTTAAACCAATATCGGAGCAGCATCTCCTCATCCGGAAACAACCACACCGGAAATGTGTCCCATGAAAAAACGTCTGACCGGAACTCTTAACAACTAAAGTTCCTTGGGTGAATAATGTAAACTCACTACACCGGTATGTTTTGGTGCTTTCATGGCAGATATAAGTAAGAACTTTACATGACTTTATATTAGAAATGCCAACAGTGGAGGATGAATGTCCCATAACAAGAAGATAGAGAAAAAGAATAAGCTTATCAACCACAGCCTTGGCGCGAATGCGCACAATTCAATTCAATTCATGCAGATCCCAAATACAGATCAGCAGGTACCAGAAGGTAAGAAAAGTTGCTTTTGCATAATATTGCGAAACAAAACGCCGGATAATATGTCTTACCTTATACACACACCATAATAATACTCGTATGTTTAATGCACCAAAAATCCTTCAAGCGGTGCAGCTTCATAGCTTACCAAATGTTGGTGTTGTTTACTTGGGACTCATCATAGTGCAGGCTACACTTATTTCTTATGTTTGACTGCCATCTACTGGTCACACTTATTACATCATGTACCAAATAAAATAACTTTGAGGTGGGTGAGCTCAACTAAACTTATTCCTTACATTATTACTATTCAACTGAAGACCCCAGGCCGCCGGTTGAATAGACAAGTCTAGTTCAGTTCAAAATTCCTAAAAACACTAGAATGCTCCTGTTGTATAGAGGAACTTTGACCACTGTAAACACATTGGCAGATCCTTGCATTGACATTTTACCTTTGCTAGCAAACATAGAACACTGGGGTCCAAACATGTGATTTACATAACTGAGGTGTTCCTCAAGGCACCCCTTTAAGTCCTTTCCATTTTTGGAATAAATTAGTTATAAATTCGTTTCATAATGTGATGTGGATTATATTAGTTTATAAGTTGGTTTCGTAATGTGATTTATGTAACTAAGTTGTTGCTGTAGCATACTTGCCAACCTTGAGACCTCCGAATTCGGGAGATTGGGGGGGGCGGGGGCGGGGTTAAGGGGGAGGAGTATATTTATAGCTAGAATTCACTGAAATTAAAGTATTTCTTATATATATATATATATATATATAGTACACAGTAATGAAAACACAGTTGTTCTACTAACTGTACTGTACTTGCTGCTTACTTTAAAAAAAAATAACACTTAACTTTCACTATTTGATTGGCTTTTGTTCTGCCATTTGAGTACTGGCGAGCGATCTCTGAATCCGGGAACATATCCTTCACGGATTTGTTGAAAACATCCGCAAATGAGAACGGAATGTTGCTTGCAAGGTGGCCCATAATACCGCGTTGCCGCCCCCTTGTGCTTCTCTGACCGTTCATGAGTGACTATATCCATTCTGCCACCGTGTTATGGGTTATAGATAAACCTAAGGATAACGGAGACATATGTAATAGTCTCCTTTTCAGGTGAGAGGACGCTAAAGGCAGTGCCATTAAAGCACGCCCCCAATACTGTTTGTCCGGCTGGAAATTTTGGATATTACAACTTGCTGTAGTTTTGAAGCAATGCATGATGGGAATCCGGATGTTGTGTGTCAGTGTATTAACGTGCCGGCTGGAATAAACACACGCTGAGAAATAGTTCCGTGCCTGCCTACTTTATGGGTTATAGATAAACCTATGGATAACGGAGACATATATAATAGTCTCCTTTTCAGGTGAGAGAGGACGCTAAAGGCAGTGCCTTTAAGGCACGCCCCCAATATAGTTGTCCGGCTGGAAATCGGGAGATTTTCGGGAGAATGGTTGTCCCGGGAGATTTTCGGGAGAGGCACTGAAATTCGGGAGTCTCCCGGAAAATTCGGGAGGGTTGGCAAGTATGTGCTGTAGCTCGTTGACTTCAGATGCTAGTGGTGTTCCTCAAGGTTCCATTTTAGGTTCTCCCTTTTTTTCATGGGCTATTCAACTGGTGGCCCGCCAGTTCAGTTAAAAAAACTTGTGACTCACATTTTCGCCACAGATTCTTAAAAACTATAAATTGCTGTCATAGAGATGATATTTGATTCGCTTTTTTGCAGAAGGTTCTTAAAAACAGCGGAGCACTCCTGTAACACTTGTCAAAATAATTACACCAATTAAATGTCCACAGAAGAGGACTCTGGTTCTGCGTAATATACAAAATAAGACTAATAATGAGGGGAGAAGTCTGGCCCCTCGGTCTTTAGCTTTCTGGAAATGTGGCCCCCACAACCATTTAGTGGAAAATCCCTGTTCTAATGGTACATTTTCATTTAATTTTCATTTATTTCAGGCAATGACACAGAACAAGTACAAGGTAGACAACATATAAAAATATGAAGTCATATAGTGCAAAAAGGAATACAGTATACATCATGTAAACATGATGATCCAACATGTATTCGTATTCTGACTTTTTGGTATGCAGCCTTCAATTTGGTACGTAGGTGTCCCAAATTCCCTTGAAGTACACTTTATTTAGTAAGGAAGAGGAAGTAGAGATGCATGACAATCAAACAGTATTTTCTTAAGCAGATACCGATAACGTACTGCTTCTCAAGACCGATACTGATAACCAATAACTGATGACTTGCTTATGTCTATCATTTTAAAAATGTAGATTAAAGTGTAGTTTTTGAACACCTGCATATAATAAAAACATAAACAAAGGTGGCTTTGATAAAGTGTCAGTGCAGATTTGTTTTAACTTCAACTTATCTTCAACAATGGTAATGTGCTGGTTATTTCCATGATGGATTCGCAAATTGCTCTAGCCTTCGGGATGCCTCTGGCAAACGTTTTGCAGTTCAAATGCTGTAGCGTTGGGAACAAGCAGGGCTTTTCTTTGTGGCAGCTTTTTTAGCCGCAGGCGTCTTCCTATGCTTTCAAAACACCGCCGTAGCAATGCTGGCATTTTGGGTGGCTGAAAAGGTTTGATATGTTGAAGGGTAATGTTGTTTCCCTTCACGCAGAACGTTTGCATTTGGCGCAAATAGCGTGCCAAAAGTCTTCTTCTGAAACAATGATGAAATCACACACGATGGATGCCATGTTTGTTTACAATGAGCTTAGTAGTTTACGACAGCACGGCAAGTACGAGAAAAGGAATTCTTGATTTTCTCAACCTAACCTACCTACCGCACAGTACGGGTAATTTCGCCTCATTTCTATTGGTTATAATGGAATTATTTGTGTATTGACAAATGAGAGGCTTACTATACGTACCATAATTTCCGGACTATAAGCCACTACTTTTTTCCTACACTTTGAACCCTGCGACTTATAAGACGGAGCAGCTCATTAAAGGATATTTCTTTGCTGACGGCCATAATAAAATATATAAATATTTTTAAAAACACTGAGAGGATGTTTAATTGTTTGTGCTATGGCGCCATCTTTTGGATGAATTTGCTCACGGCAGGTGCTGCAGTGTCCTTCCATTTATTGGTTTCAACAGCCGGAAGTAGAGTGCCAATCCGTCTTCTAGCCGTCCATAGCCTTTCTACTTGTATGGTTTCTTTATTCATCACTCCAAGCAACATGTATAAGTTTTACAGTATGACTTAAACGGTTTATACTTAATTAGACAGCCCCACGTGTGATGTGTGTAGGAGTGTTTTCATGCATATTTGTACGTGTTATTGTATTGTAATGACCCTGGTGTCATTAGCATTAGGTAATATGCTAACACGTTTACTACGAGTGTATGTGTTATTATTATTACCTTACAATGGTATTCTTATTGTATTGTTTCAGTTTCACAAATTCCTCAGTAAATTCATCAAGACGTCACCGTGTAGTTATTCAGTCTGTCCAGCTGATTGGATAACTAGCTTCCGCAGTTAGTTGGTCCATGACGATGGCATCTGTTTTGTTCGATCAGCCGTTTTACTGCCGTGTTACATGCACCGTTTGGAAACAATTAACGTATGTAAATAAACATTTACAGAATCATACTGTGTAAATAACTCATTTTGCAACGTATATATCTGCAGCTTATAGTCTAATACAGTGGTTCTCAAATGAGGGTACGCGTACCCCTGGGGGTACTTGAAGGTATGCCAAGGGGTACGTGAGATTTTTTTTTAAATATTCTAAAAATAGCAACAATTCAAAAATCCTTTATAAATATATTTATTGAATAATACTTCAACAAAATATGAATGTAACTTCATAAACTGAACATCAAATCAAGTAGGCTATTCCATTCATTACCATAAAGCCAGAGTTTCCCCCATGCCATGATGGTTTGACCCTCACTAAAATGTCTGTCAAAAAGAACTGTGAAAAGAAATGCAACAATGCAATACTCAGTGTTGACAGCTAGATTTTTTGTGGACATGTTCCATAAATATTGATTTTAAAGATTTATTTTTTTGTGAAGAAATGTTTAGAATTAAGTTCATGAATCCAAATGGATCTCTATTGCAATCCCCAAAGAGGGCACTTTAAGTTGATGATTACTTCTATGTGTAGAAATCTGTATTCATAATTGAATACTTGTTTATTTTTCAACAAATCTTTAGTTATTTGTATATCTTTTTTTCCAAATAGTTCAAGAAAGACCACTACAAATGAGCAATATTTTGCAATGTTATACAATTTAATAAATCAGAAACTGATGACATAGTGCTGTATTCTACTTCTTTATCTCTTTTTTTCTACCAAAAATGCTTTGCTCTGATTAGAGGGTACTTGAATTAAAAAAAATGTTCACAGGGGGTACATCACTGAAAAAAGGTTGAGAACCACTGGTCTAATATATGGAGAAAAAAAATTTGAGTCAAAAAAATCTCAAATTTAGTGGGTGCGGCTTATATACCAGTGCGATCTATAGTTCGGAAAATACGGTATTAAAAAAAAAAACCTTGGTCGGACACGCTTATTCTTTTTGTAAGATTTGTAACACCAATTTTAGCATATCACATGTAGGAAAAAAGTCCATGAGCCAGCATTAAAAATACATCAAGCGTAATAAATACCTGATTGTGTTTTTTGTACTCAGCCTTCCAGGGACTTTTCTCATATTTTGAAATACAAATGTTGTCAGGTATGTCATCCAGTAACGAGAGGATTTGGCCGTTCAAACCCCCCTGCTTTCGTCCCAGTCCTTGGGCAAGACAGTTCACCCATTTTGCCTCGGGCGAATCACTGCTGAATAAATTAATGAAAATTTGGTGGTTGTCGAGAGAGGACGTTGGCGGGACTCGGCAGCCATGTTTCTGTCAATACACCCCAAGGCCAGCTTACCACCGCCAGTGTGTGACTGTGAAGGTTATTGAAGACGCTTTCATTATTTTTACAGCGAGTTTATAAACTCAACTCTCAGAACTGAGAATTAAACTCAAACCATAACCACATTTATATTCTTTGGGACAAGCGGTAGAAAATGGATGGATGGTTGGCATGTACTTACTGTGTGAAGACAGCATTGGTGAGGAGGAGGGCGTTTGAATCTTTCTTTGACTCTTGTTACAGGGCATTCATTTGTTTCAACTGATATCATTGTATTTTTTGTTTTTGCTTACTTTGCAGCTTTTGCTAAGGCTTGTAACGAAGGAGTTGAGATCAACTAAATCCCGACCCATCTCTTCTGTACAGTGAGTTTTACTCTTTCTTTTGTTCATCACTTAACAGATTTCCTGTTAGATACATATTTACATTCCAGTATTTCTGGTGATTTAAAAAATACATATATACAAAAAAAATCATGGGAACATTTGCTTAGTTCTTTGACACTATATTTTTACCACAGTCCATAAATTAAAGAAAATCTGTGGTGTGGAGTTGATAGAACACCCTTCATGATCTTTTTAGCCATTTCCAGTTCAGGCAGGCTGAAGTCCAAAAAACCTTCAAAGTCAGAATTAGTAACTTTAATGTTAGAGAAAGTATAGTTGGTTTATTACATCTAGGGCTGCAACTAACAACTAATTTGATAATCGATTAATCTGTCGATTATTACTTTGATTAATCGATTAATAATCGGATAAAAGAGACAAACTTCATTTCTATCCTTTCCAGTATTTTATTGGAAAAAAAACTGCATACTGGCACCGTACTTATTTTGATTATTGTTTCTCAGCTGTTTGTAAATGTTGCAGTTTATAAATAAAGGTTTATTAAAAAAAAAAAAAAGTAGCCTCTGTGCATGCGCATAGCATAGATCCAACGAATCGATGACTAAATTAATCGCCAACTATTTTTATAATCGATTTAATCGATTAGTTGTTGCAGCCCTAATTACATCCTCCTTGACTATATTCAAAGTGTTTTAGTGTTTTTGGCAGCCCGCCACAAATACATTTGGACAGCTACAAATAGATTTGGCGCTGCCTGTTTGCCCTTGGTCATTACAACGGTCTTTTTACGAAACCCAAAACTTAAAACCAGTGAAGTTGGCATGTTGTGTAAATCGAAAATAAAAACAGAATACAATGATTTGCAAATCCTTTTCAACTTATATTCAATTGAATAGACTGCAAAGACAAGTTATTTAATGTTCGAACTGAGAAAGTACTTTTTTTTGGGCAAATAATCATTAACTTTGAATTTAATAGCAGCAACACATTACAAACAAGTTGGCACAGGGGCATTTTTACCACTGTGTTACATGGCCTTTCCTTTTAACAACACTCAGTAAACGTTTGGGAACTGAGTAGACCAATTTTTTAAGCCAGTGCGGTCCCAAGTCAAAAGGTTTGGACACCCCCGTTTTAAATATTGGTTTGTACTTAACCACTTTAAGATTTATGTACCGTATTTTTCGGACTATAAGTCGCTCCGGAGTATACGTCGCACCGGCCGAAAATGCACAATAAAGAAGGAAAAAAAAACATATATACGTCGCACTGGAGTATAAGTCGCATTTTAGGGGGAAATTTATTTGATAAAATCCAACACCAAGAATAGACATTTGAAAGGCAATTTAAAATAAATAAAGAATAGTGAACAACAGGCTGAATAAGTGTACGCCATATGAGGCATAAATAACCAAGTGAGAACGTGCCTGGTATGTTAACGTAACATATTATGGTAAGAGTCATTCAAATAACTATAACATATAGAACATGCTATACGTTTACCAAACAATCTGTCACTCCCGATCGCTAAATCCGATGAAATCTTCCTCCCCGGTGTCGCCTCTGGTATGTCCTTTCTTTCTGCTGCTCGATTGTCGTTCTCTGCTGCATATTTCACTACGTCCAGCTTGTAATCTGCAGTATATGATTTCTTTTTCGGTGCCATTTTAGTTCAGCCCTCTTTTTAGTTTTTATAAGTTACCGCCAATGTTGATGTGATCCATTTTAATAGCTACGGCAGTAGCATATAGCATATAGCAGTTAGCATCCTATGACCCACAATGCACTTCTCCCATGACCCTCCCCCGCCGAATTCTTATTGGTTGACGTGTGAGTGACGTTTGCTTACGTGTGTGTGACGATTGCTGCCATTTGCTTCGTCTCTTACGCGAATGAGATAAATAATATTACAAACCCCGTTTCCTTATGAGTTGGGAAGTTGTGTTAGGTGTAAATATAAACGGAATACAATGATTTGCAAATCCTTTTTACCCCATATTCAATTGAATGCACTACAAAGACAAGATATTTGATGTGCAAACTCATAAACTTTATTTCTTTTTTGCAAATAATAATTAACTTAGAATTTCATGGCTGCAACACGTGCCAAAGTAGTTGGGATAGGGCATTTTCACCACTGTGTTACATGGCCTTTCCTTTTAACAACACTCAGTAAACGTTTGGGAACTGAGGAGACACATTTTTTAAGCTTCTCAGGTGGAATTCTTTCCCATTCTTGCTTGATGTACAGCTTAAGTTGTTCAACAGTCCGGTGTCTCTGTTGTGGTATTTTAGGCTTCGTAATGCGCCACACATTTTCAATGGGAGACTGGTCTGGACTACAGGCAGGCCAGTCTAGTACCCGCACTCTTTTACTATGAAGCCACGTTGATGTAACACATGGCTTGGCATTGTCTTGCTGAAATAAGCAGGGGCGTCCATGGTAACGTTGCTTGGATGGCAACATATGTTGCTCCAAAACCTGTATGTACCTTTCAGCATTAATGGCGCCTTCAAAGATGTGTAAGTTACCCATGTCTTGGGCACTAATACACCCCCATACCATCACAGATGCTGGCTTTTCAACTTTGCGCCTATAACAATCCAGATGGTTCTTTTCCTCTTTGGTCCGGAGGACACGGCGTCCACAGTTTCCAAAAACACTTTGAAATGTGGACTCGTCAGACCACAGAACAGTTTTCCACTTTGTATAAGTCCATCTTAGATGAGCTCAGGCCCAGCGAAGCCGACGGCGTTTCTGGGTGTTGTTGATAAACGGTTTTCGCCTTTTATAGGAGAGTTTTAACTTGCACTTACAGATGTAGCGACCAACTGTAGTTACTGACAGTGGGTTTCTGAAGTGTTCCTGAGCCCATGTGGTGATATCCTTTACACACTGATGTCGCTTGTTGATGGAGTACAGCCTGAGGGATCGAAGGTCACGGGCTTAGCTGCTTACGTGCAGTGATTTCTCCAGATTCTCTGAACCCTTTGATGATATTACGGACCGTAGATGGTGAAATCCCTAAATTCCTTGCAATAGCTGGTTGAGAAAGGTTTTTCTTAAACTGTTCAACAATTTGCTCACGCATTTGTTGACAAAGTGGTGACCCTCGCCCCATCCTTGTTTGTGAATGACTGAGCATTTCATGGAATCTACTTTTATACCCAATCATGGCACCCACCTGTTCCCAATTTGCCTGTTCACCTGTGGGATGTTCCAAATAAGTGTTTGATGAGCATTCCTCAACTTTATCAGTATTTATTGCCACCTTTCCCAACTTCTTTTTCACGTGTTGCTGGCATCAAATAATAAAGTTAATGATTATTTGCAACAACAAAATAAAGTTTATCAGTTTGAATATCAAATATGTTGTCTTTGTAGCATATTCAACTGAATATGGGTTGAAAATGATTTGCAAATCATTGTATTCCGTTTATATTTACATCTAACACAATTTCCCAACTCATATGGAAACGGGGTTTGTATTTGATATTTTACAGTAATGTGTTAATAATTTCACACATAAGTCGCTCCTGAGTATAAATCGCACCCACGGCCAAACTATGAAAAAAACTGCGACTTACAATCCAAAAAATACGGTAAATGAAAAGTACATAACAAATAAAGTCCATTATTATTATTTTTGGTGGGCGATGTGGCTTCCTTGAACCCACTGTAAAAACACCTCTGTCTTCTCTGAGTATAGAACGATCACTCCCTTCTGAAAAAAAAAAAAAAAAGAAGCACAGTTTGTAGGTTCATTGTGAACAATTGAATACATACTTGCCAACCCTCCCGAATTTCCCGGGAGACTTCCGAAATACAGCGCCTCTCCCGAAAACCTCCCGGGACTAATATTCTCCCGAAAATCTCCCGATTTTCAAGCCGGAGTTGGAGGCCACGCCCCCTCCTGCTCCATGCGGACCTGAGTGAAGACAGCCTTTTTACACATCCGCTTTCCCACGATATAAACAGCGTGCCTGCCCAATCACGTTATTCCATACGAGGCGTCCGGCATACCGCCGATGAGCATGGTGCAGATGGAGAAGATCTTCTCGGCGTCCGTGTTGGCGCACACGTTGCCAAAGCCCACGCTGGTCAGGCTGCTGAGGGTGAAGTAGAGGGCGGCGATGTACGAGCTGTGCACCGACGGGCCGCCGACCGTGTTGTTGATGTAGGGCATCTCCAGGCGTTTGCCCAGCTCATGGAGCCATCCATGGGGAAGAGACGGGAGGACAACAGGGTGACATTAACTAAATCATCCAGACGAGAGATAAATTGTATTATTATGTTTATTTTACCTAAAAATAAATATATTTATAATTTAAAAAAAACAACTAAATACATTTTTACTATATTTTGTTAAAAACATCAAAATTAATTGTATTTTTATTTGTATTTTTTCTGACTCCTTTTTCTGACAGCCATAGAATTATACTTTAAAATAAACATATTTGAACTAATTAATTTAAATTATAATAATTCCTTTAAAATGACCATATTTAATTATTAAAATAATTGCTTGTTTATCAACAACTTTAGCATTTTATTCATTACATTTTGAAGCTCTCAGAAGCCAAGTTATGTTATATTCCTTAAGATTTATTTATGCAAGTTTGAAGTATCAATTATCTAAACACAGTTTTGTTTGCATATTTTCAGGATGTAGACATATATCCATCCATCCATTTTCTACCGCTTATTCCCTTCGGGGTCGCGGGGGGCGCTGGAGCCTATCTCAGCTACAATCGGGCGGAAGGCGGGGTACACCCTGGACAAGTATATATATTTATATGAAATACTTGACTTGGTGAGTTCTAGCTGTAAATATACTCCTCCCCTCTTAACCACGCCCCCGCCCTACCCCAACCACGCCCCCAACCCCCACCTCCCGAAATCGGAGGTCTCAAGGTTGGCAAGTATGATTGAATAGCTTAGCTGCTCAGACAGCAATGTGTTTATGTAATTTTAGGGGTATGTTGTTTCTTATCGGGGGAAGACGCTAATGTTTCTTGTTTTCATGTTAGCATTTAGGCTAGCGAGCTGGCGCCAGTCTGTGATTTTATCAAAGCGTGTCTATCTATCACGGTTTTTTGATGATTTTAATTTAAAATTGGTCATACTAACCGTTTTTACCACGGTTATCGTTAAAGGCCTACTGAAATGCGATTTTCTTATTCAAACGGGGATAGCAGGTCCATTCTATGTGTCATACTTGATCATTTCGCGATATTGCCATATTTTTGCTGAAAGGTATTAGTAGAGAACATCGACGATAAAGTTCGCAACTTTTGGTCGCTGATAAAAAAGCCTTGCCTGTACCGGAAGTAGCAGACGAGTAGCGTGACGTCACAGGTTGTGGAGCTCCTCACATTTGCACATTGTTTACAATCATGGCCACCAGCAGCGAGAGCGATTCGGACCGAGAAAGCGACGATTTCCCCATTAATTTGAGCGAGGATGAAAGATTTGTGGATGAGGAAAGTGAGAGTGAAGGACTAGAGGGCAGTGGGAGCCATTCAGATAGGGAAGATGCTGTGAGAGGCGGGTGGGACCTGATATTCAGCTGGGAATGACTAAAACAGTAAATAAACACAAGACATATATATACTCTATTAGCCACAACGCAACCAGGCTTATATTTAATATGCCACAAATTAATCCCGCATAACAAACACCTCCCCCCTCCCGTCCCAGTTCTCCACAGGCCATTGGTAAAGCTTGACTGTCATCTTTCGGGAATGTAAACAATGAAACACCGGCCGTGTTTGTGTTGCTGAAGTCGGCCGCAATACACCGCTTCCTTCCTACAGCTTTCTTCTTTGCTGTCTCCATTGTTTATTGAACAAATTGCAAAAGATTCACCAACACAGATGTCCAGAATACTGTGGAATTTTGCGATGAAAACAGACGACTTAATAGTTGGCCACCATGCTGTCTCAAAATGTCCTCTACAATCCGTGACGTCACGTGCTGACGTCATCATACCGAGACGTTTTCAGCAGGATATTTCGCGCGAAATTTAAAATTGCACTTTAGTAAACTAACCCGGCCATATTGGCATGTGTTGCAATGTTAAGATTTCATCATTGATATATAAACTATCAGACTGCGTGGTCGGTAGTAGTGGGTTTCAGTAGGCCTTTAATACCGTTTATCGTTACCTCCCTCCCGCTATCTCCAAGTTCTATTGGCTGTAAAACAAGATGACACCCTTTATCAGTGTGATGTTCATGTTCTTCTCTACTCCACAGACTGAAGGAGCACTGAACGCTGTGATTGCACTGCATCAACACAGGAGCACCCAAACACGTTGGACCTGCTGGAACCAACTGACAGTATGCTACTTAACACGCTGAAGTTGTTGCAGTCTCCCAGAACAGCAGTTCATTTCATTTCTGTTTGGGGGATTCAATTTGTACACATTTTAAGTACAGATATGACCTGGATTACATTTGGGATTCTTACAACTTGATTTATTAGACCTTGCTATCTCTTATCGAAACAGAAATGGAAAGTATTTAGGGAAAACCTTGACAAATTTAGTTTGGGATCATTTCGAATGAAATTCATTTGCGTCCTTTGCTTTGCCTTAGTTGGATGTGGATATTTAATTTTACTGAAATGTTGAAGACATTCAAACTATAAGCACTTAAAACGGACAAATGTTGAAAATAGGGGTGTCCTGATCCAATATTGCTGTTGGGTATCGGCCCTATAGCAGTATTGACTTGTATCTAAAATCACTGACATAAGCAATCCTGCAGCGCGTTTACTTGTGCAAAGCTAGACAGCCAGTTTATTTCTAAATGTCCTCCAATAAGCACAAAAGGTTGGACTTTTCTTGTATTTTAGTCAAGTCATTTACAGAAGGTAATCATGGTAGGCTAGAGGCTACAGAAGGGAAGGTGCATGCATCCACATGGCCACATTCCTGGGTGGCTCTCGCATGAGAAGAAAGTGGGGTTAATAATTTTCCAATGCAGTCTGCTGAAAATAATGGAAAGTGTCACTCCACCTAGCAACTGACGCTGTGGTCAACGTTGGAACTGCAACAAAACACATTTTATGATTTTTAACACTCTACTGTCGTCTGGCAACTAAACTTCCCATTTCATCACGTTTCGTGTGTCCTGGTAAACCGCGACGAATGGGGTCATATGAATCCCCTTCATACTGTACTAGGAGCTAGCAGTTACACCACAGCTACATACACAAGATAGACATACATAATAAGTGTCCTTAATTAAAGAATATTGATGTCTAAAACAGCACATTTGTCAATATGAACAAATATCGAATCATTATAGTTACACATACAAAGTCTCCAAGGCAGAAGCGTATTAGAAAGTAGCAAACATGTCTGCATTATTCAACTTACTGCATCATGGGCTAAACTAATGAATTATTGTGGCCGCGACGTGTTACCAAAAATGTAACAATCACCACTCCACTTCAACTTAAAGACAGCATAATTCAATTACAGACGGTTATTAATAAATTGGTTGATATTTCTTCATACACACCTGCTCAAAATGTGTTTAACATTCCACACTCCAAAATAATAAAAGTATGTATGATTCATGCTGATTCCAGATCAATGTCTGTATCAGACTATAAGGCTCCAATATCGGTATCATATTGGAAGTGAAAAAGTTGTATCGGGACACCGCTTGTTGAAAGCTGTTAGTCACACTAATGGAACAACCTCAAGTTAACACTTCTGATGGTACTATAATCGTTCATCTAGCACTAAAACTTACTGAAGGAGCATCTTCAATTACTCTGATGTTTTACATCCATGATTGAAGTAGTAAGGTTTTACAATTTTGAGGGCACTGTATGACAGGTTTTTTGTACGCACAATTAATTGTACATTGTACTCTTGTTTACCGAAAGGCTTCCATTAAATTGATAATGTTAAAATCAGTTAAAACCAAGAAAGAAAGGTGGGAGGGAAAATTCCACTGACCAAAGGTCTTTTTTCATTTCTTTGATGTTAGACTTCTCAGCCACTTTGCAATACTCTTTCTGCAACTAGACAAAATGCACCCATGTAAATTGAGCGCACATGGAGGACAACAATTTGTATTAACTGCCGTAGATTGAAAAATAATGTATTTTCCATTCTCCCTTAGTCTCTGGCTAAAGTCACAAGTAAATGCGCAAGCTATGGCTGTTTTCGCTTATGTCAATACCCTCTTATGTCCACGCGAGTCTGCCAATGATTGATTTGATTACTTTTTAGATCTTTTCTAAAGAACGGTGAGATCTGCCTCCAAAGGGACCGACACCACTCTGGTCAGGGAGAAATACATAAATACAGTAGTACCTCAAGATACGAGCAGATCAGTACTTCTAAAACTTTTATTGCAAAATAGCGTAGTAATAATGTACAGCATTTACCTTGGAGAGTTGACTTCTACGGTATCTCCTATCTCATATTTTCATGGATAAATGTCCTTCCTTAACATCCTTGGCTGGCGTTATTGACTCATTCTGCTTAAGTATGGTGCAGACTAGCAGTGCTACACTCCCAACTGCTTCACCATGTTAGCACGTTTTGGATAATTTCTTTCTTTACTTCAACCTAAATCACCTACATTTGCACCTGCAACCTAAAGCATACCAATTAGCCAAGAGACAGCTCTTATCCCGATAAGCGGGGCCACTCGTATCTTGAGGTAGCTCTGTATGTAATGTGTTGTTTTGACCAGATTTGAAGCACTCCGATAATATGCCTTAAAAATAGAGATTCATACTTTTTGTCTGTCTTTGCACAAATTGATTGAGAGCAGCTGTGTATTTATATGATTAGAAATGTGTGAATGCTGAAGATATGCAATATATTACACATACAGTTCTTCTATTCTATTATACAAAATCCCACTCTATCTGAATGTTCTTATTTTCCTAACCTAAATGCCCTTTGAACTTGAGAACTGCGATTACGTCCACGTTTCTCAAACCACTGCAGCACCGAAATCTTTCCGGCTATCTGCAGTATTTTGGAGTTCAGACAGCACAGGTGTCAAACTCAAGGCGACGTGGCCCGCTACATGATTTTGTAAATAATGTGAGTCAATAAAGTACATTATCTTGTCTTACTAAATGTATTCGTTCATTCTATTTTGACGGAATTTTATTTTAAATTCTGCTTAAAATTGCATACATTTTACACATAAGTATTATCCAAATACTGCAACAAATATTATATCATCATACTTTCCTAGCAATTTTATTGTTCAAACAAAAAGTAATACTTAAATATCTGCTTGACTTATGATTTCAAAGCAAGTTATCCCCCAGAATGTTTTTATTGCTGTTTATTGTCAATTTAAAAAATGTTTTACGGTGTTGGAAAACCGGTACCACAAATGTATTTTCCGGTAAAAAAACTGGCAGTATCCAGAATTAAAAATAGTGGTACCATTTTTCCATTTCTAGTAATATGTTGTTAAAAACCACTGACATTTTACAGTAAAATATTTGTTTTTTTACGGTGTTGGAAAAACGGTACCACAAATTAATTTTCCGGTAAAAAACTGGTAGCTCAGTGGCCAGAATTTTAAAAAAGTGATACCATTTTTCCATTTCTAGTAATATGTTGTAAAAAAATTCTGGCAACTAATCTGCCAGTTTTTTTTTTACTGTAAAACTGTTTTTTTCCATCCATCCATCCATCCATTTTCTACCGCTTATTCCCATTGGGGTCGCGGGGGGTGCTGGAGCCTATCTCAGCTACAATCGGGCGGAAGGCGGGGTACACCCTGGACAAGTCGCCACCTCATCGCAGGGCCAACACAGATAGACAGACAACATTCACACTCACATTCACACACTCCATTTACTGTAATATGTTGTGAAATAATACATCGTATAATTCACAGTAAAATTCTGCCAGTTTTTTTATGTGTATGTAAAATATATGTATAATATATAAATATATGTATAATAATAATGCAAGCTGTATTTATATATTATTCGCCATTACAAGCAGCCCTTAACGACAATGTGGCCACCAATGAGTTTGACATCCCTGCCCTAAACAGTAAGTCCACATTTCCTGCCCTTAAAATTCCCATAGAAATCTATTGTTTCCTTTTTGCATTTCTTAACAAATTCCAACATTCCAGGACCAAAACATTTGTCCATATCCAAAAACCCTTTTTCCTGTATATTGCCACAATTTCCACACAGCATTTTAGTTCATCTTCAGCTCTTCAACATTCACACACCATTTCTACACACTCTCTTTAGTTTGCTTTGAGATTTCTTTGAGATGCTTTGAAATGTTTACCTAAAATCTGTTCAAATTTTTTAAATCTGACATTGTTTATTGTCGTTGGCCATTAAATACCTCATCAAACTAGAATGAATGAATGAGTCACAGACTTTGTGACAAAACAAGGCAGCACAAAAACAGGATTTATGTTCTGTTTTAGTCTTAGTCAGGGTGTAACCTTGAACACGCTTTTGAGTTTTGTCCGATGCAGATGATGCCCACCTAAATGGCGGGTCAGTCACATGGTGCATCAGGAAAGTATTCAAAGAGCTTCACTTTGTCCACAATTTCGCTTTTTGCAGCTTTTTCAGAAAGTTGCGGCAAAAGTTGCTATGTTTTGAGTTAGTTTTTATTTTCAATTAAATTGAATGTGATTTTATGAATTTGTTATCAATGGTTTCAAGTAGAGATGTCCGATAATGGCTTTTTTGCCGATATCCGATATTCCGATATTGTCCAACTCTTAATTACCGATTCCGATATCAACCGATACCGATATATACAGTCGTGGAATTAAGACATTATTATGCCTAATTTTGTTGTGATGCCCCGCTAGATGCATTAAACAATGTAACTTTACCATGAATTGATTAACGTTAAGTTGAAAAACTTATTGGGGTGTTACCATTTACTGGTCAATTGTACGGAATATGTACTGTACTGTGCAACCTACTAATACAAGTTTCAATCAATCAATCAAAAACAAGGTTTTCCGAAATAAGAGAACAACTTCAACTCCGAGGTTGGGTTGGGGGGAGGGCGGGGTTTGGTGGTAGTAGGGGGTGTATATTGTAGCGTCCCGGAAGAGTTAGTGCTGCTAGGGGTTGTGGGTATTTGTTCTGTTGTGTTTATGTTGTGTTACGGTGCGGATGTTCTCCCGAAATGTGTTTGTCATTCTTGTTTGGTGTGGGTTCACAGTGTGGCGCATATTTGTAACAGTGTTAAAGTTGTTTATACGGCCACCCTCAGTGTGACCTGTATGGCTGTTGATCAAGTATGCCTTGCATTCACTTGTGTGTGTGTGAAAGCCGCATATATTATGTGACTGTTTGTATGGAGGAAAAGCGGACGTGACGACAGGTCGTAGAGGACGCTAAAGGCAGTGCCTTTAAGGCACGCCCCCAATAATGTTGTCCGAGCGGAAATCGGGAGAAATTCGGGAGAATGGTTGCCCCGGGAGATTTTCGGGAGGGGCACTGAAATTCGTGAGTCTCCTGGGAAAATCGGGAGGTTGAAACCGATACCGATAATTTCCGATATTACATTTCAAAGCATTTATCGGCCGATTATATCGGCAGGCCGATATTATCGGACATCTCTAGTTTCAAGTGTTCTTTGTAACTTTACCTAAAAATGACAGGATTTAAAAGAAGATTAAAAAAAGAAAAACTATAATTTAAAACAAAATATTATTATAGTAAATTACGATTATAGTAAGTGGTGTACAAAAGTCCACAAGTTGCAGACATTCTCCATACAGGTTTTACACTTGAAAAGTGTAAAAGTTTATGTTTATGTTCCAACACTTTAAAAGCATTTGTGAACTGTTGAGAGCGATATATAGCCGTCATTTTTGTTGGTAAAAACAATGAGATTATCATCACACTTCAACACCTCTAGCATGTGAGTGCTGCCTATTTGCAGAGTCAGCGTTGCAAATCAAAATATGTTCTCAAATGCCTCACGCTGTTTAAATACATGTAAACTAGGATGTCAGGACGCCGGTGTTTTGCTAAAGTTAAGTTAAAGTACCAATGATTGCCACACACACACACACTAGGTATGGTGAAATTTGTCCTCTGCATTTGACCCTAAATAACACTAAATGTTTATATACTACATTACCCAGGGGGCTTAGCGTCGTAGACAGGAACAGAAAGTAAGTCTAAGGTACGCAGGAGGACGATAATTGTGACGTTTGATCGATAAAAGAGTTGCTATATTGTTAGACGTTGTTGTTCCTGCCTTGTTTACACAAGAAACAAACATAAGTTTTGATTAGATAGTTGATGTGCGAGTTTGACATTGGTGAAAATAACGTGATGTGATTGGCTAAAATGTGTGGGAAGTTTTGTTTGCAGGGAAATATGAAAAACTAAGAAATCCTAAAAACCTAATTGTTCACTGCCTTTGTTTGATGCTGAAAACAGCTCAATTGTGTCCTGTTTGCACTGATCCATCTTTAGATGTTTCCACAGCTTTAGCATTTTTTTTTTTTTGCATGGGTATAATTTGGAAAGGTACACACATGACAGGTGACACAGGTGCATGTCAGAGCACAAATCAAGCAGAAGTCAAATCAACTATCTAGGGGACCTTCACACAGAAACATTCCTTCTGCTTTGAAGAACAAAAATGTGGAAAAAGTGAAGCTCTGAGAATACTTTCCGGATGCACTGTACTGTACATGCCTTGCAAATGTGGTAAACAAAAAAAAACCTGACCATACCATTCATTGTTTTCTACACTGCAGCTGGGATTGTAAATGTACCGTATTTTCCGCACTATGAGACGCATTTTCCCACGCTTTGAGCCCTTGGGATTATAAAACGGTGCAGCTTATTTATGGCTTTTTTTTTTCGCTAGTGGCCAGAATGTTTTGTATTCAGCAAATAGTTTTCATATTACACCGACAGAGACACTGAAAAGGTGTATTATTGTGTGTGCTATGGCGCCATCTGTTGGACGAATTCATTCACTGCAGTTGCTGCGGGCTAAAAGTGTATTTCCTGTTTCGTGCCTTGAACCGGAAGTATTCGTCCATAGCATTTCAGCTCGAAAGAATTCGTCATTCATCACTCCAAGCAACGTTTGTAAGTTTTACAATTTAACTAAAACAATTCATACTTACTAAACCGTCCCATTTGTGATATCTGTAGGAGTGTTTTCATGCATATTTGTACATGCTATTATAATTTAATTAAGCTAGCATTATTATCATTAGCAAATATGCTAACGCATTTATAAATTTCTGTTACTATTATTAATTTACAATGGCATTCTTTTTATATTGTTTCAGTTTCGTAAATTCACCAAAACGTCACCGTGGAGTTATTGAGTCTGTTTAGCTGATTGGAGAGTTAGTTTCCGCAGCTAGTGGGTCCATGACAATGGCTTCAGTTTTGTCTGATCAGCCATTTTACTGCCGTTTGTAAACAGTTAAGGTATGTAAATAAACATTTACAAAATATTTCGGTATATATGTGCGGCTAATATATGTAAGCAAATGTATTCCTTCAAAAATTTGGTGGCTTAAAGACAGTACTAGTGCATTCTATATCCCGGAAAATACAGTATGTCAGAACTAAAGTTGTCAAATCACAATATCCTTTTAATGTTGTGGGTTGTAAGGCATCCTTCCGCTTTTATAAGGGGAACATTATCACAATTTCAGAAGGGTTAAAACCATTAAAAATCAGTTCCCAGTGGCTTATTTTATTTTTCGAAGTTTTTTTCAAAATTTTACCCATCACGCAATATCCCTTAAAAAAGCTTCAAAGTGCCTGATTTTAACCATCGTTATATACACCCGTCCATTTTCCTGTGACGTCACATAGTGATGCCGATACAAACAAACATGGCGGCTAGAACAGCAAGCTATAGCGACATTAGCTCGGATTCAGACTCGGATTTCAGCGGCTTAAGCGATTCAACAGATTACGCATGTATTGAAACGGATGGTTGTAGTGTGGAGGCAGGTAGCGAAAACGAAATTGAAGAAGAAACTGAAGCTATTGAGCCATATCGGTTTGAACCGTATGCAAGCGAAACCGACGAAAACGACACGACAGCCAGCGACACGGGAGAAAGCGAGGACGAATTCGGCGATCGCCTTCTAACCAACGATTGGTATGTGTTTGTTTGGCATTAAAGGAAACTAACAACTATGAACTAGGTTTACAGCATATGAAATACATTTGGCAACAACATGCACTTAGAGAGTGTAGACAGCCCAGTTTTCATCAATTAATATATTCTATAGACATACTCTCATCCGCTCTCTTTTCCTGGGGGTCTGGCGGCAGATTTCTTTGACTTTATCGTTGGAAATGCATCTGCTTTGAGTGTCGCAGGATATCCACACATTCTTGCCATCTCTGTCGTAGCATAGCTTTCGTCGGTAAAGTGTGCGGAACAAACGTCCAATTTCTTGCCACTTTCGCATCTTTGGGCCACTGGTGCAACTTGAATCCGTCCCTGTTGGTGTTGTTACACCCTCCGACAACACACCGACGAGGCATGATGTCTCCAAGGTACGGAAAACAGTCGAAAAAACGGAAAATAACAGAGCTGATTTGACTCGGTGTTTGTAATGTGTTTGAGAAAATGGCGGATTGCTTCCCGATGTGACGTCACAACGTGACGTCATCGCTCCGAGAGCAAATAAAAGAAAGGCGTTTAATTCGCCAAAATTCACCCATTAAGAGTTAGGAAATGGGTTAAAAAAATATATGGTCTTTTTTCTGCAACATCAAGGTATATATTGACGCTTACATAGGTCTGGTGATAATGTTTACCTTTAAAGGAGAATAGGAAAAAATTATAGCATGTTTTCTCAGAATAGAACCCAGTGGACATAAGTCAAGGGGGAAAAAAAGAAGGGCCCTAAAATTGAACCCTGTGGAACCCCACTTGATAGAGGAGCAGAGGGGGATCTTGCAACAGTTTTCTACCTGGGTTTGCAAAAGTATGTCGGAACTAAACAATATGCCGGCAACCCCAAATGTGGGTTTGCAGTTTTAAGGTATAAATGTACAAAATACTTACTTTATTTTCCACAGGATCTGTGTAAAACAGCACATGTGAGACAAAGGGAATTCACCAAAGAGTTTTGATAGTCATTGATAACATTTTTGTAGAATAATTTGTATTTGTCTCCATTCGAAATGGACATTTTAGCTGTAATATGAAACAAATGAAAAGAAGACAAAGACTGAAGTAAAAGGTGTGTGTTGAAGACTGTAGCACTGAGACAATGTTTATATTTACTTCATGTGTGTTAGTGGTGGGCCTTCTAGTAAAAATGTGTGCCTTGTTTGTATGTTTACAGACCTTTGATTTTGCCAGAATAATAATAAAACAGTCTCAATCTCGCTATTGGTTTTGTTCACTCTTACACAAAAAGCTTATTAAACTTATGCAAGAATTTGGGAGCGCTTTGTTTGCGGTTGGCTGTCAAGACACAGTCATTGAAGTCCCGGCAAAAAGTGGACTTGAGTTTCAGCTGGAGGTGGCAGCTGTCATCCTTAATGGCAAGGTCTTGGATAGGAGAATCCCACTCAGTGACACACGCAGACTAGAATTCAAACACACTCTGTGTTTGTAGATTGACCTTTGTTTGAAGTCAAACAAGATGTGATGTCATTCATTGAATGCAAATATTTTTTTATTCCAGTATTAAAACTGACATTGTCATTAATCCAAGTAGGAATGAACTTTGTTAATGATGCTACTAAAATGGCTGTAAACAGTATTCACTTCAGTGATGGTGATTCATGTAGTGATCTACAGTCGTGGTCAAAAGTTGACATACCTTTGTAAAGAACATAATGTCATGGCTGTCTTGAGTTTCCAATCATTTCTACAACTCTTATTTTTTTTGTGATAGAGTGATTGGAGCACAAAAAACATTCATGAAGTTTGGTTCTTTTATGAATTTATTACGGGTCTACTGAAAAT
The DNA here is from genome assembly GCF_033978685.3 of Nerophis lumbriciformis. Taxonomy (NCBI): domain Eukaryota; kingdom Metazoa; phylum Chordata; class Actinopteri; order Syngnathiformes; family Syngnathidae; genus Nerophis; species Nerophis lumbriciformis. Next base: position 29,938,267 of record NC_084578.2, read on the forward strand.
GTGAGCAAATCTGCTGGGTCAAAAGTATACATACAGCAATGTTAATATTTGGTTCCATGTCCCTTGGCAAGTTTGCAATAAGGCGCTTTTGGTAGCCATCCACAAGCTTCTGGTTGAATTTTTGACCCCTCCTCTTGACAAAATTGGTGCAGTTCAGCTATCATGGACTTGTTTCTTCGGCATTGTCCACAGGACTTTGGTAAGGCCATTCTAAAACCTTAATTCTAGCCTGATTTAGCCATTCCTTTACCACTTTTGACGTGTGTTTGGGGTCATTGTCCTGTTGGAACATACTTGCCAACCCTCCCGAATTTTCCGGGAGACTCCCGAATTTCAGTGCCTCTCCCGAAAACCTCCCTGGACAACCATTCTCCCGAATTTCTCCCGATTTCCAGCCGGACTTAAGGCACGCCCCCTCCGGGTCCGTGCGGACCTGAGTGAGGACAGCCTGTTGTCACGTCCGCTTTTTCTTCATATAAACAGCCTGCCGGCCCAGTCACGTTATAACATCTACGGCTTTTGGCAAGTGCACAACTGCAAACACAACAAGAAGGAGACGAAGAACGAAGAAGAGACAGTCATGGCGACGACGAGTGACAGGGAATAGAACGAGGATGGACAATTCAACCCTAAACTCACTCCTTTCCTGCAAATGAAATTTCACAGATGCTGCCTGTAATAGAGTGATCTAAGTTGTTTGTTGCCATCTCCTGGTGAATGTTGGGTATCGTGTTCTGTGGTTACTTTTTGGTTGGCCAACGGTTTACGTTGTATTGCCACCCTGATGCAAGTGTGGGAGTCAGTTGCATTGCATTGCACTTTCAAATACAACAATGAATAGAGGAGTGTTATGTGTGTAATATAGATCAATACAGTCCGTAAGCACACATGATTGTGCGTGTTGCTGGTCCATTCATAGTACTAACCTTTAACAATTAATTTGACTAATTTTCATTAATTACTAGTTTCTATGTAACTGTTTTTATATTGTTTTACTTTCTTTTTTATTCAAGAAAATGTTTTTAATTTATTTATCTTCCATCCATCCATCCATCCATTTTCTACCGCTTATTCCCTTCGGGGTCGCGGGGGGCGCTGGAGCCTATCTCAGCTACAATCGGGCGGAAGGCGGGGTACACCCTGGACAAGTCGCCACCTCATCGCAGGGCCAACACAGATAGACAGACAACATTCACACTCACATTCACACACTAGGGACCATTTAGTGTTGCCAATCAACTTATCCCCAGGTGCATGTCTTTGGAGGTGGGAGGAAGCCGGAGTACCCGGAGGGAACCCACGCATTCACGGGGAGAACATGCAAACTCCACACAGAAAGATCCCGAGCCCGGGATTGAACCCAAGTCTACTCAGGACCTTCGTATTGTTTTTATTTATCTTATTTTATTTTATTTTTTTTAAAAGTACCTTATCTTCACCATACCTGGTTGTCCAAATTAGGCATAATAATGTGTTAACGACTGCATATATCGGTTGATATCGGTATCGGTAATTAAAGAGTTGGACAATATCGGAATATCGGATATCGGCAAAAAGCCATTATCGGTCATCCCTAGTTGTGATTCATGTTATGTTAAAAATGTATCTAAAATTCCATCCCATCCATTTTCTACCGCTTGTCCCGTTCGGGGTCGCGGGGGGTGCTGGAGCCTATCTCAGCTGCATTCGGGCGGAAGGCGGGGTACACCCTGGACAAGTCGCCACCTCATCGCAGGGCCAACTATCCAAAATTAAACAAATAAATTCTCAATTTTTTGTTCACCTTTCCTTCCTTACTTGAGAATGTGATCTCTTCAGAAGCGGCATGTATGCGCAAGATGGTGACAGATATTGCTGGGTTGCAATAAAGTTCCCTAAAGCAGTGTTTTTCAACCTTTTTTGAGCCAAGGCACATTTATTTAATTGAAAAAATCCAGAGGCACACCATTAGCGAAAAACATAAAAACATTAAACTCAGCAGCCGATATTGACAGTAAAAAGTCGTTCTCGCAATTGTTGGATATAAATTCAAACCATAACCAAGCATGCATCACTATAGCTCTTGTCTCAAAGTAGGTGTACTGTCACAACCTGTCACATCACGCAGTGACTTATTTGGAGTTTTTTGGTGTTTTCCTGTGTGTAGTGTTTCCTATTTTGTTGTTGATTGTCATGTCATGTACGGATGTACTTTGTGGACGCTGTCTGCTGCTCCACACGCTGTAAGTCTTTGCTGTCGTCCTGCATTCTGTTTTTGTTTACTTTGCAGCCAGTTCAGTTTTAGTTTCGTTTTGCATAGCCATCCCTAAGCTTCAATGCCTTTTCTTAGCGGCACTCGCCTTTTGTTTATTTTTGGTTTGAGCATTAGATACCTTTTTACCTACACATTGTGTAGACAGTACCGACACTCAACAAAGGTACATTATTTGCGGATTATAATTACTGGTTTGCAAAAAATATTTTTAACCCAATCAGGTGAAAATACATCATCTCCCACGGCACACCAGACAATATCTCACGGTACACTAGTATGCCGCGGCACAGTGGTTGAAAAACACTGCCCTAAAGCAAACTTGCCAACCTTGAGACCTCCGAATTCGGGAGTTGAGGTGGGCGCGGTTAAGGGGGAGGAGTATATTTATAGCTAGAATTCACTGAATTTCAAGTATTTCTTTTATTTATATATATATATATATATATATATATATATATATATATATATATATATATATATTTATAAAATAAATACTTGAATATCAGTGAATTTTAGCTATAGATATATATATGTATTTTATTATATATATCCATCCATCTATATATATATATAAATAAAAGAAACACTTGAATTTCAGTGTTCATTTATTTACACATATACACACACATAACACTCCTCTACTCATTGTTGTATTTGAAAGTGCAATGCTTTGCAGCCAGTAGCACAGCCTATGAAGGAGCGTAGGTATGGGCAGCATCTGTGAAATTGAATTTGCCGGAAAGGAGTGAGTTTAGGGTTGAATTGTCCATCCTCGTTCTATTCCCTGTCACTATCTTTCTAACCATGCTGAACACATGCCTTTAAGGCACGCCCCTAATATTGTTGTCCGGCTGGAAATCGGGAGAAATTCGGGAGTCTCCCGAAAAATTCGGGAGGGTTGGCAAGTATGCCCTAAAGGCACTTCCGAGTACTTCCAGGTTTCAGGCGATGGTCCAGAGTCCCTTTAGGCTACTGTTTATTTACCTGAATCAGTGCAGATTTGGGTGTATTTTGAAAGGTTTAGAGGTAAAAATATAAGCGATCATGAAAAAATATGTCAAATGGGATGGAGTGGATTTATACACTCTTAAGAACAATTACTTTTGAAAGAGTTAAACCATTTTTAATCACAGAGAACTTACTGCTCGCCTCGACTTCATTTCCTTCCACACCTGCAATGATTTAAAGAAGAAAATATTGAAGGCACATCTTGACTTTACATCTGGAGGGGTCCACAAATTAATCATTAATCCGTGAAAGACAAAGTTGAACTTATTTGTCAATCAATCAATCAATCAATCAAAGTTGACTTATATAGCCCTAAATCATGAGTGTCTCAAAGGGCTGCACAAGCCACAACGACATCCTCGGCTCAGATCCCAGGTCAGGGCAAGAAAAAACTCAACCCAATGGGATGACAATGAGAAACCTTGGAGGGAACCACAGATGTTGGGACCCCCTCCCTGGGCGACCGGTGCAATGGACTTCGAGTGGATCTAGCACATACTTGCCAACCTTGAGACCTCCGATTTCGGGAGGTGGGGGTTGGGGGCGTGGTTAAGAGGGGAGGAGTATATTTACAGCTAGAATTCACCAAGTCAAGTATTTCATATATATATATATATATATATATATATATATATATACTTGTCCAGGGTGTACCCCGCCTTCCGCCCGATTGTAGCTGAGATAGGCTCCAGCGCCCCCCGCGACCCCGAAGGGAATAAGTGGTAGAAAATGGATGGATGGATATATATCTACATCCTGAAAATATGCAAACAAAACTGTGTTTAGATAATTGATACTTCAAACTTGCATAAATTAATCTTAAGGAATATAACATAACTTGGCTTCTGAGAGCTTAAAAATGTAATGAATAAAATGCTAAAGTTGTTGATAAACAAGCAATTATTTTAATAATTAAATATGGTCATTTTAAAGGAATTATTATAATTTAAATTAATTAGTTTAAATATGTTTATTTTAATGTATAATTCTATGGTTGGATGTAATAAGGAGTCAGAAAAAATACAATTCATTTTGATGTTTTTAGCTAAATATAGTCAAAATGTATTTAGTTGTTTTTTTTAAAATTATAAATATATTTATTTTTAGGTAAGATAAACATAATAATACAATTTATCTCTCGTCTGGATGATTTAGTTAATGTCACCCTGTTGTCCTCCCGTCTCTTCCCCATGGATGGCTCCATGAGCTGGGCAAACGCCTGGAGATGCCCTACGTCAACAACACGGTCGGCGGCCCGTCGGTGCGCAGCTCGTACATCGCCGCTCTCTACTTCACCCTCAGCAGCCTGACCAGCGTCGGCTTTGGCAACGTGTGCGCCAACACGGACGCCGAGAAGATCTTCTCCATCTGCACCATGCTCATCGGCGATATGCCGGACACCTCGTATGGAATAACGTTATTGGGCAGGCACGCTGTTTATATCGTGGGAAAGCGGACGTTTAAAAAGGCTGTCCTCACTCAGGTCCGCATAGAGCTGGAGGGGGCGTGGCCTCCAACTCGGGCTTGAAAATCGGGAGATTTTCGGGAGAATATTAGTCCCGGGAGGTTTTCGGGAGAGGCGCTGTATTTCTGGAGTCTCCCGGAAAATTGGGGAGGGTTGGCAAGTGTGATCTAGCATAATATTGTGAGAGTATAGTCCATAGTGGGGCCAGCGTTGGTAAGTCACGTATTTGATTGACATAACGAGTGCCGTGCTGCTGTGATCGTGAGGAAAAGGATAAGTTTGTTTGCAGTTGATTTCTTGCTACAAATTTTAGTCTCATCTACAATTCATGTCTAGTTGTTTTCATGGCATGCAGTTCATATTTTGTTTATTTATTTAGCTATAGATTTCAATGTTTGCTAGCAATATCAAGATTCAGTATATGCTGTTGAGTCTACGAGAGATTTATTCATCTTCTAGTTTATTAATACTATTAAGTATATTTTCTTGATGCTAACAAATATCACCGAAGACGCTATAATGTGGTCATCCGTCTCGAATAAAGCACTTGGCTTTCCTGCACGACAACAACTAAGCTTTTAGGTTCTGTTATGAAAATCGACAATGAAAATACGGTGGATTGGACAAACAATCACAATATTTATGACTACACTGGAATCTAAGTAAGATTAAATGTCTCAAATAAGGGTGATATTTGCTTATTTTCTGTCTGATAAGATCATTCTTCTCACTAAGCAGATTTTATGTTAGAGTATTTTACTTGTTTTAAGGGTTTTGTTCCTAAATGATCTCAGTAAGATCATACAGCTTGTTGCTGAGATTTGATGACCTATATTGAGTAAAACATGCTTGAAACTAGAATATCAAGTGTGTCATCAACACTCACAAGTATAAGACTACTTTTTTAAAGTAAGAATTTCTTATTAAAAAACAATCATGACTTTGACACAATTGTGTCTCATTAAAACAGATGACTTTGCTGTTTTATTTTCAATGAAACAATAGAAAATACGTACTCATATAGTAGTACAGTTATTAACTGGAATATACTTATTTTAAGGTATTTTTGGGTTCATTGAGGTTAGCTCATTTTACTTGTTTTGAAAAGTCTTGACACCCCAAATTTTCTTGTTGTATTGGCAGATAATTTTGCTTAGTTCAAGTAAAATACCCCTAATTTTTTTTTCTTTTTTTTTTTTCTTCTTGTTTTTGAACACTGACTTTTTGCTGTGTAGGACTTTACATGACGTTAGTTAATTTGCACAACCAGGACTTTGTAGTTATATTTAGGCATAGCAACCACAAAAGAACACAAACTAATGTGATCTATTGTCCTTTATTTGCTTTTAGTTCTGCTCTCAATTAACACTATATATATATATATATATAATATAGTAGTGAATAAACTCAATTGCATCACAGAGAGTTTCAAAACAAACATTTTACAAAGTGACACAAGCATGGTCTGATTGTATTCCACAAGATGATGACTGTGATCATTTTAAGAGCCATTTCCATGGAAAAGTTTGATCAGATTTTTTATTACACCTTCTCAGAAGTCTCACTATGATAACAACTCCCCTGCCTGCTGGAGAAATTGTGGTAATTCAAATGCAAATCACTACCATGTTTTCTGGGACTGCTGCACCATAAAGGACTATTGGAAAGAGATACACCAAGCTCTACAGGATATTTTCAAACGTGAAATACCCCTCCAAAGTAAAACTTTGTTTTTTGGACATGTACCTCAGGACTGGCTGAAGAAAGATAAAAACTTAATGAATATCCTACTGGTGGCTTGTAAAAAGACCATTACTAGGAAATGGATATCCCAGGAGAGCCCAACTTTGAAGCAATGGATGGAAACAACAATGGACATATATCAAATGGAGAAGATAACTGCCTTTATTAATTATAAATTGGAGAAATGTACTTCATACTGGGAAAATTGGGTCAACTATGTCACGCTCCATAAACCTGACTTTCATTTTTCGAATTAGTGATTGTATTGCCAAAAAGAAAGGGGAAAAAAAAAAAAGGGGGATTACTCCCTACAAGTGTATATGTATGTATGTATATATATGTATTTATATATTTATATATATATATGTATGTGTGGGTATATATATATGTATCTGTTTATATTTTATTTTATTTCTGATTACTATTATTATTAATGTATTATTATTATTATTATTATTTTTATTTATTATTATTTATTTTTTTTTCTTTCTTTGTTTATTTAGTTGATGTATTTGTAGATATTACTTTGTTTTTTTTGTTGTTTCTTTCTTTTTTGGGGGGGGGGTGAGTGGTATGGGTGGGATATAAACAAAAATATTTTGACATTTAGGGCAGACAATAGATATATGATTGATGTGAATATGATGTAATGGATAGGAATGTCTGATGCTGGATGTCAATAAAAATAAAATGAGAAAAAAAAAAAAGAGCCATTTCCTTCAACGCACTTTCGTTTTTTCCCCTGACTATTACCTCTAAGAACGTCTTATCTCGGGACTCTATGAAAGCTCTTCCCAGCAGGCACAAGACATCAAAACAACGTTGAGAACTTGTTGAATTAGGTCCTGACGTGGAGCAACTCACACATAATGTTGGAACAACATGCTTTTTGACAATGTTTAATCAATGTTGGGTTCTGACATTGATTTGACCATTGACCTTTGGTCATTTTCCAACCATTATTTTACAACAACATGCTTTTTGACGTTTATTCAATGTCAGGTTGTGACGTTGATTTGACCATTGAAATGTGGTCATTTCCCAACCAACAACGTGGATCAACGTTAGACACCAACGTTGTCTCAATTTACAAATCCAACTATTTTGCAACATGGTTTCAAAGTCAGTTTTAAAGGACATGTGTGCATAATCAAAGTTGTATCAATGTCTTGTGCCTGCTGGGTAGAGATGCGCGGATAGGCAATTTATCTCATCCGCAACCGCGTCAGAAAGTCGTCATCCATCCGCCATCCACCCGATGTAACGTTTGATCAAAACTGCATCCGCCCGCCATCCGCCCGTTGTTATATATCTAATATTAATAAAAAATTTAAAAAAAAAGGGTGAAAACTACGCGAATTGCACCTTGTGCAGACAAAATTTTTCGATCGGACACGGAGGAATTAGCGATGTAAAAGACCACGTTGGGACAAAAAAACACAAGTCTAATGCCGTTGCTAGCGATACAAGTGGAAAACTTTCAACGTTTTTTGTCGCCCAAACAGATTCTTTGGATGTGATAAATGCCGAAGTTTTATTTACGGAGGCAATAATTGAGCATGGACTTCCAATCGCACTGGCTGATCACATGGGACAGTTAATAATGTAATGCAACCTTTAAAAATCATTACGCGGTGATCGCGATCCCAAAAATAAACTTTTCTTGCATGATAATGTCCAGAAAATTTCGTTTTATATTACTATAGAGTCCTTTTAACGAATGAGTTTGATGGTTTATCACAAACCTTAAATGAAATTCCATGGCCACCGTCCTGCGCTCTATATCAACCAGGGTGAGCCCCACCCCTTTCGTGAGCGCACTGTGCGCGGAGTGACCCCTGTTACGCGCCCCCGGCAACAGGGGTGGCAAGCAGGTAAGCTGCGCGGGCGGAGCGCGCGGAGTGACCCATGTTACGAGCCCCCGGCCATGGGGGTGGCGGGCAGGTAAGCTGCTTACCTGCTGCGCGTGACGCCGGCCGCGGCGAAAGCGGACGAGGCGGGGTGTCGGTGCGGTGGGCGCGGTGGTGACCCTGGACGTGCGTCGGGCCCTCCTCGCGGATCGCCTCAGCTACGGCTCCCGGTGGGGCCCTCTCAGGGGAAGGGGCCTCGGTCCCGGACCCCGGCGAGGCGTCCCTTCTCCGCTCCGTAAAAGTGTCCATCTCTTTTCTTTTTTCTTCTTCTGTTGTGGCATATGCTGCAGGTGCCTGCTCGTTTTTCGTATGTGGGTAACAACATTTAACTATGTATGTATATTTCCAAATTGGTTTAACTGCCACCCGCAAAAAAACAAACAAAAAAACAAACAAAAAAAAAAAAATCTAATTAATCCGCCCGACCCGACCCGCGAGCGGATAAAATCTTATTTTATTTAATTTCATCCGCCCGATCCGCGGATAATCCGCGGACTCCGCGGTTGTGTCCGCAAACCGCGCATCTCTACTGCTGGGTTTCCTATCTCTCTATTTGAACGATTGGAACACCCAAGAACAGAACAGCAATACCACATTTTCTGCTCAAACTCTACACTCAAACTACTTGACCATCATGTGAATTAAGCCGCGATAAGAAAAACGGACATAACGTCATACGCAACCCAGCAGGTGTTTTTTGTTTCCGCCACCAGAGTATATATATTTTCTTTATTTCATTTCAGCACGTCCCCTAAATGTTGAAAAACGGTGGGTTTCTTTATCACAAAGTTCATATATGTAAATGTTGAAATGAAATCTGTGGTGACTGGTCAGTTGTTTTGGCATACAATACCGTCGGAGCAACTAAGATCTTCAATTGTGCACATTGAAACTGGGCTCTGATTTGATTGATTGATTGAGACTTTTATTAGTAGGTTGCACAGTGAAGTACATATTCCGTACAATTGGCCACTAAATGGTTACACCCGAATACGTTTTTCAACTTGTTTAAGTCGGGGTCCACTTAAAATGATTCATAATAATAACAAATTGATAAATGTGAGGATCGCTACTCGGACGTCTAACTCACCATTAGGTCAATATGGGCAGTTGCTTGGGACCCCAAAATTTCTAGGGCTCGCCAAACAGCTCATAAAAAAACGCTTATCTCAGTTTTCTCCGCTTAAAATATGCGCTTAGAAATACATCAACAAGCTTAAAGGGAACTTACGACAAATTGAATCTACATTAAAAAAGAATTTCTTCCGGTCTCGATAATATGTATTGAATATGCTTTGGTGTAAATTTTGCTCCTTTGTCACTTTTATAGCCCACTTTTTGCGTATGTCTGCAAACAGGTCGTGTGTGGAGGCGTTCCCAGATTGCAAATGAAACCACGCCCCACCTTTTTCAAAGGTATCTGAATTAATTTAAAAAAAATATACAGTTATATATTGTATTGTATGAAATACATATCTTAAAGGTTTTTTTTTCAGACACGTTGGAATACGATATAAATTCACCAGGTCACAATACTATGTACGCCTGCTCACTCTCCAATTGAAATTGAAATGAGTTTATTTCGGTCATATAATCAACCATTTTGTGTGATGAATTTAACAGCACAGATTATACATATTAACAATCAGACACATTTACACACAAAAAGAAAAAGAATGACCGAAAAAGGAATAGGCTGAAGCCAAGGCTTATATTTGCCTATGCTATACATTCACTGAAAATGTGATTAACTGGAACATCAACGTTCAAAAAATCAATGGAATGAAAGTAATCGTTGCTAAATTTGATAATTTTCCATTATTTCACCTTTCAAGGCTTTCTTAAACGTTAACAAAGAACTGCATGTCTTCAACTCATCACTGAGCTTGTTCCACCATTTAACTCCTAAAGCTGAAATACATTTGTATTTTATATTTGTTCTTACTTTACATATTTCAAAAATCATTATCCCCCGTAAATTATTGTTTGCTCCTCTTAATTTAAATAACCTAAAAATACAAGCTGGAAGGCTTCCTCTATAGGGGGGGGGGGGGGTTACCCACATATGCGGTCCTCTCCAAGGTTTTTGTACCGCGGATGTCGTTGTGGCTTGTGCAGCCCTTTGAAACACTTGTGATTTAGGGCTATATAAATAAACATTGATTGATTGATTGATTGATTGATTGAAGGCTGTTGTTTTTTACTCGAAACATAATTTCCATTGTTTTTAAAAACACAATATCTGAAATATTATGAATAATGGATTGGTAGGTTCTAAAAAAAATTGGCCCCAGAGTGTGAATGTGAGTGTGAATGTTGTCTGTCTATCTGTGTTAGCCCTTTGATGAGGTGGCGACTTGTCCAGGGTGTACCCCGCCTTCCGCCCGAATGCAGCTGAGATAAGCTCCAGCACCCCCGCGACCCCAAAAGGGACAAGCGGTAAAAAATGGATGGATTGGTATGTTCATAGTAGCACGCGTTGTGTATTATTCTAATGGCAATTTTTTGAAGTTTTATTATTGGGTCTATGTTTGTTTTATAAACATTTCCCCAAACTTCAACACAATATGTTAAATATGGAAAAATAAAAAAGAATAATATAACATATGCAGACATTTCTTATTCAGCATGTGTTTTACTTTATAAAGATTCGCTATGGATATGGATATTTTTCCCAATCTATTCAGAGAGTGTATAAAAAAAGCTTCTTTTAGCAGCCCTGCATGTTATTATGCACCTGCCAAGATGATGTGAAAATAATACTTTATTATACTTTCTCTTGTGTTTCCTCATAGCCTGAGCTAGAACATCGGTCAATCATGTCCAGAGTCAATGGGTACATTCTTCTTCTTTCTTTAATCCTCTTGGCCCCCCTTGGGAGCATGGTCATCTACCATGGATCTCCACCTCACTCTCTTCTGTGCGATGGTCTTCGCTTCTTGCCAGGAGATCCCCATTTTGGTCAGTTCATCAAGAGTGGACCGCCTCCAGTTGAGTTTTGGTCTCCCTGGCTTCCTCTTGCCTTGAGGGTTATAGTCCAGGGCTTGTCTTGCTATGTTTCTCGGATCCTTCCTCAGTGTATGGCCGATCCATCCCCACTTTCTGCTTTTGATTTCATTTTGAATTTGCTCTTGGTTCATGCGTCTCTACAGGTCCACATTTGATATCTTGTTGGGCCACCAAATCCTCAGTATGTATCTGAGACAGTTGTTAATAAACACTTGTAGTTGATTGATGACTGATTTGGTGGTTTTCCAGGTTTCACAGCCATAAAGAAGGACAGATTTTACATTTGTATTGAAGATTCTGATGTTGGTGTTTCTGGAGAGCTGGGAAGAGAACCATACAGGTCGGAGAGTTCCAAAAGCATGTCTTGCTTTGCTGATGTGCAGCTCGACATCTTTATCAGCTCCTCCATCTGTGCTGATGTTGCTGCCCAGGTAGACAAACTCGACCACATCTTCCAGGGGGTGCTCCTCGATTGTGATAAGTTGATAGGATTTGGTGTTAAGCCTCATGACCTTGGTCTTCCCAATGTTTATCCTGAAGCCTATCTGTTTACTGTGTTCATGCAATCTGGTGGTCTTTGTGAATGTGTGTGTGTGTGTGTGTGTTCCTGAGATCAGATCCAGGTCGTCAGCAAAATCAAGGTCTTCTAGTTGTTCAAAAGGGTTCCACTGTAATCCTGTAATGGATACATTGTGTATAAGTTATGGTCAAAACGGTCAAAAGTAAACAATTTCTGTCATCTAACCTCGCACAAGATATTGTTGTCATTGGCACTCCAGCTTTCCCAGCAAACCTTTACTTCAAACCTTTACTGCTGGTATCCGGCAAGGACAAGTCACAGGTGGAGAAAATCCTCAGTGCTGAACTCTGTAGAATTTGCACCTGGCTCGCTGACAACAAGCTACCCATACACTTGGGTAAAACGGAATCCATCCTGTTTGGGTCCCACATCAACCTTAAGAAAGTCAGTAACTTCACTATAAAAGTGGGTGACATTGTTATCGCCAGGAAGGATGAGGTCACCTACCTAGGTTCCATTCTAGAGGCTAATCTTTCCTCTGATAAAATGGCAACCAAGGTAATCAAAAAAGTCAACCAACGAACGAGATTTCTCTATAGAATCTCCTCTCTGGTCAACAAAAGCACCATGAAGATTCTGGCGGGAACTCTCATTCAACCCTTTTTCGATTACGCATGCACCTCCTGGTACCCTAGCACCTCCAAAACCCTCAAATCTAGACTCCAAACATCCCAGAACAAACGAGTCAGATTACTTCTAGACCTCCACCCCAGATCACACCTCACTCCTACCCACTTCTCCAAAGTGGGCTGGCTCAGGGTGGAGGACAGAGTAAAACAACTTGCACTGAGCCTTGTCTATAAAATCCGCTACACCTCCCTAATACCGAAGTACATGTCAAACTACTTCCTTAACGTAAATGACCGCCATAACCACAACAACAGGGGGAGCTCCATTAACCATGTTAAACCCAGATTCCGATCTAACAAAGGTCTTAACTCATTCTCTTTCTATACCACATCAATGTGGAATGAGCTCCCAACAGGTATAAAAGAAAGGGCATCTCTATCCTCCTTCAAAACCGCACTAAAAGAACACCTCCAGGCAACTTCAACCCTAAACTAACACCCTCCCTTCCTCATCATACCTCCTCGGATTGTAAATAATCAAATGTAAACAATCAAATGTAGTCACTTTTTCTTATAATTTCTGATCTCTCTCTCTCTGTGTCCAATACTTGCTGTACATATGTACCAAGTCAGACCTACACTGTTCCAATGTCAATTTCTCTGATGATGCAATTGTTGAAGACTGAAGTGTTGATTCCATTCATGGTAACTCACAACCTACCGATCTCAGGGCGGACACTCTAACCACAAGGCCACTGAGCTGGCTTTGCCATTCAGTTTAATATGCCAGTCTAGTCTTTTGTTTGAGTCCTAAAAAGTCTTAATACTGTAAGTATTTTACTTATTACAAACCAGCGGTTTGATTGTAACATGCATACTAGTTGTAGTTTCCATTAACAAATTTGGAGGTGATGAAATCGCCATGTAAAATGGTTAGAGGCTGGCACCTAGGCTCCTCCTGCTTCAACGACACTTGCGTGAAAGTTTGCGCCAAAAAAGTCTCTTCCAGACTTATGCCCCGTTTACACTAAGCCGGATAAAGTTATCCATAGTAAATCACACCTAACCTTATCCGTGTCCACACACAACAATGCCACCTTTTAAGACCCCCGCCCCCCACCCCCCTCCGTCCGCCGGCACAACGCGACCTAGTACGCATGCGCAGAAAATGCGCACGTCATAGTCACCTCCAGTGTTGCTTTGTGTGCAAGTCCCTAAATGTAACTTATCTGAACAAAATCCAGTGTTGTGGTATTTCAATTAACTGGAATCCAGTGTGCTGTGGGGCTCTATTGTAGTGAATCACACCTGAGACATCATAAATTAATCAAATCTTTATTGGACACGAAAGTAAACAATGTGACAAAGAACATTTTACAACAATCCATCTAGGGATCTAGATATCTGGTCAGGACACTCCCTCTTTTGCCTTCACCTTCATTGTCCATTCATTTTTTGGTGACTTTATATACTCTGGACCTAGACGTTGAGTCCGCGACATACATGGCGGACAATAACTGATACAGTCTGCTTTGCCATTCCAAATGCATTCGCCGTTTTCCTCGACGGTCAGGTGATACAAAGCACACGCTACCTTTTTTTATCACATCCACGGGAGCTCGCACACTCCTTGTCTCTCCTTCGACAAATGGATTAAGTTTTTCGCTAAGTAGAATCACAGCTGACCCGGCCGGACATTGGAAAGTTCTCTTGCCGTCTGAGAAGTGTTGTGTCCGAAATAGCTGCAATCGCTTTCTCTTAAGGTATTCATCCTCTTGCAGATCAATCCGTCAAAGACCAAGGAACTGGGCATTGACTTTGGGAGGTCGAGGCTAAGGTCACAACCTATTGTGATCGAGGGAGTCGAGGTACAGACCGTGGACTCATTCAAGTACTTTGAGGTGTGGGTGGACAATAAGCTGGACTGGACTGTTCACATGGACCACTTGTACAGGAAAGGACAGAGCAGGCTGTACTTCCTAAAGAAGCTGCGCTTCTTCAACATCTGTAAAAAAACTCTTGTGGATGTACTACCAGTCTGTGATTGCCAGTGTTCTGAACTACATCATAGTGTGCTGGGGGGGCAGTACATCTAAGAAGGACAGCTCCAGACTGGAGAAACTGATCAGGCGGGCCGGTTCTACGATCGGAATAAAACTGAACTCACTGGTGATGGTGGCAGAGAAGAAGACTGTGGAAAAACTAGTGAGCATCCTGGATGATGCCAGTCACCCTCTGCATACCGTTGTCAGTAGCCAGAGGAGCCTGTTCAGTGCTAGACTGCTTCATCCCAAGTGCAGGACTAATAGACTCAAAAACTCCTTTGTCCCACACGCCACTAGACTGTACAACTCCTCTCTGGGGGGGAGGGGGGGGTACTAGGATGACAGGGGATGCAAAACAATAACAGTGCAAACATTTTTCATAACATGGTCACTACTGCCTAGTTTCTCTTGTTATATTCTTATTTTACTGTTATATTTGTATTCTCATTGTTGCTTTTTATTTTTATTCTATTGTAATATTTTTCTATTTTTTTTCCATTTATACCCCCATTATTTACTTTTTACTTTTTAAATTCGATCTCAATTCTGTACACTGCTGCTGGAGTTTTAATTTTCCTGAGGGAACTCTCCTGAAGGAATCAATAAAGTACTATCTATCTATCTATCTACAGTTATGTGTGATTTCCACAAGCGTCTGTACAGACGGAAGGAGAACCACGGGCATGTCTGGATGACTCGCCTCCATATTTTCAATGGTTAGCTCCGAGTTACGAAACCGCTTTATTATGAAGCTGGCTGTGGCGCGGTCTTTCT
Source organism: Nerophis lumbriciformis (assembly GCF_033978685.3). Classification (NCBI taxonomy): domain Eukaryota; kingdom Metazoa; phylum Chordata; class Actinopteri; order Syngnathiformes; family Syngnathidae; genus Nerophis; species Nerophis lumbriciformis. The sequence goes on from NC_084578.2 coordinate 29,953,624, forward strand.
GACGTCACTTCCTGTGTGGGGCGCTGTCTTTCTGGCGTCACTTCCTCTCCGAACTCAGCTGGTAAACGATCAATGAGTCCATACAAAGCTAAGAGCCGGAGATTCAAGAAATACACGGCGCACTAACCCGTGTAAAAATTAGTCCGAGGAGGGGAACCTTAAATGCTGGTTTAATGTGGCTGAAACGGGGCTTAGGCCAAATAATTATTCGTTTAAGGGGTTAAACGACTTAGTGTAGACGTAGCCTTAAACCTGACCATTGGCTGCATGACAACACCTGTACTCTTATTATTACTTCATGTCTCGTTGGGTGTAATGACTGATAGTCTTATCTCTTCATTTACTACAGTAAACATCAGTAATTGTCCTCGGGATTTGGGACAATCACGTGTGTGATAAACTGTCAGCTGTCTCGTGTGACAAGTTATTTGTTGATAAGGTGTCTTCAGTTACCTTACAACGTGTGTCGAACTGCATGCTCCTGAATCTTCAGTTGTATTTGGAAAGGTTCGAGCGGTTCTCTCTGGCACAAAATAGTCAACATTTGTTATGAAAGTCTTGCACTCTTCCCAAAGTGCTGAAAGAGGTTTCAATATTATGTAAAACCAACTTTTTGTTTACCTTTTGCCAACTTGTCACCTTTTTTTGTGTATTTGGGACCCCCAAAAGTCCAGAAAATGTGGATTCAAACAATGGAGGCATGGCAGATATTTTACATTTCCCAGTTTCCCATTTGAAACTTTCCCCAACTTGCTGCGTTTACCCCTCTGTGACATCAGCAGATATCGCCATACAATGTAGATGTTTACCGGAAGACCTTGCCGCGAGTCTGCCATTTATATTTTCCCGAACGGCGTTGTAGTCCTAACAAATATTCAGAAGTGGACGTGCGGCAAGGGTAGTCAAACAAACAAACAAACAATTAACTAAACTATAAAACAAATATTTGTCCACTAAACTGATTTATAAGTGTATTTTCTGTATGATTACAATTGTTTTTTAAACATTTATTTGAATAAAAATGACTAAATGAGCCTTCAGGGTATCATTTCGCTTCTTGGTCTTGTGTATCGTGTAAGAGAAAGAAGAGGGTGTGGCTTCCTGGCTGGTCTGCTCTTCACAGTGTCGCCAAAATAATGTTTGCCGAGACATTTTTACACCATGAGTTGCTAGTTTGTACACTTCAGCGGTGTCAACTGCGACTGTGTCATTGGACACTAACAAAGTCCTACAATTACCCCCCACGATGATGAAACCACTCTCCCCAGACCAGTCAGATCTACCTTCCCCCCACAGCATCAAGGGTTGGAATTGGGGGTTATATCACCAAAAATGATTCCAGGGCGCGGCTGGTGCCCGCTGCTCCCCTCGCCTCCCAGGGGCTGGTCAAGGGTGATGGGTCAAATGCAGAGAATAATTTTGCCACACCTAGTGTGTGTGTGTGACAATCATTGGTACTTTAACTTTAACTTAACTAGTCTCTGGCCTCTATCTCACACTTAACTCATACTTGATCAGAATTGGCTGAGCAAAGAGCCCCTCCTGCCTTGAGTGCAATATTGACCACCACACAGTTCAGCACATCTTTGATTGCCCAGCACACAGCCATGTACCCTGGGAGAACCCGATGGCCGTTGCCTTTTTCATCAGTGATCTTCTTTTGCTTGACTATCCCCAGAGAGCAACCCTCACCGGAGCCATCCTACTTGACTACGAGGCAACAACAACAATTAATTTGCTCCATGACTGTTCCCACACCAGGACCTGCTCCACGACTGGTTCCCACACCAGTACCTGCTCCACGACTGGTTCCAGTTCCTGCTCCACGGCTTCTTCCGGTCCCTGCGCCACGGCTGCTTCCGGTCCCTGCACCAGGGCTGCTTCCTGTTCCTGCACCACAGCTAGTCCCTGCGCCAACACCACGGCAGCCTCGTTCGCCTGCCGCTCAAGCTCCAGAGGTGCCTCCAACTTCATCTTTGGTGGGCCTTCCCAAGGCGCTGCCATCTTCATCATCTTCGGCGGGCCTTCCCACGGCTCCGCCATCTCCTTCGTCTTCGGCGGGCTTTCCCACGGCTCCGCCATCTTCTTCGTCTTCAACGGGCCTTCCCACGGCTCCACCATCTTCTTTGTCTTCGGCGGACCTTCCCACGGCGCCGCCATCTTCATCGTCTTCGGCGGGCCTTCCCACGGCGCCGCCATCTTCTTCGTCTTCAAAGGGCCTTCCCACGGCTCCACCATCTTCTTTGTCTTCGGCGGACCTTCCCACGGCGCCGCCATCTTCATCGTCTTCGGCGGGCCTTCCCACGGCGCCGCCATCTTCATCGTCTTCGGCGGGCCTTCTCACGGTGCCGCCATCTTTCTCTTCCTCCTCTCCAGCATCGTCGCATCTGCGACCTCCAGCTGGCCTGCCGCGCAAGCGGCCATCAGGCGTCCACACGCGACTCTCTCAGGGGCCAATTAATGGCCCCAGTGGCGCAAACAGCAGCGACCCCCAGGACGTAGGCGTAGAACCCTTCGGCTGCTGAACTTCTGGCGCCACTCACGCCCACCTTCTCAACGGCCAAGAATGTGGCCGTTCAGTGGTCGCCCGCCTTGCCTACAGCCACCTGACTCGTCCCCGGTGGATTTAGGGACACTTGGCCGGGCGATCCACCACCAATTCCCTCCTCCACCCTCCCGTGTTTTTTGGACTTCTTCGTAGTTTTTTTTTCTCTTTCAAGGGACATCTGGAATCTGTCCTTAAGGGGGAACAGTGAGGATCCGTTGCCCGGATCATAGTTTGTTGCGTTTTGAGATTCACCTGTGTTTTCAGCACCCTTGATTTTGTGTTGTTTTAGTTGCCATGACGGCAGATTACTTTCACCTGCCTCCGATTGTTGTTCGGGACGCTCACCTGTTCCCGAGCACTGATCAGAGAGCTATTTAGTCTATGCCCTGGCCTCACTCAGCCTGGTGGTTTTGTTTGCTCCCATGCAACAAGTTACGTTCTCGTTTACGCTCCTAGTCCGTATTTTGACTAGCATCTTTTGGCAATCCTTTCGTGTTTTCCGTAACATATTTTTGTCTGCACTTAGAAATAAATCATTCTTCGTACCTGCAAGCTGCTTCCTGACGTTCCTCTGCATCCTGAAAAGACGACCTCCGGTTTCACAATGACACGACAGCGTAACACTCTGTGTCAGTATGTGGTGATTTTAAAAATAAAGAACAGCGGGGCTGCACAATTATTCAGATTTTAGTCATGATCATGGTTGCCACGATAGAATGAGGATCATCGTTGGCTGTTGTAACATTTAAAATCAGGCTGCGTCGCATATCAAATCAAGCACTTTCACAACCGTGGCTATGCCAGAGGCCATTTTGTCTACGCACAGAGCTCCATGATTACGCCGACATTAACAAACCTTTCCCTGGCTGCTGCAGCCTGTTGCCTGTTTCACTTCCGTTGAGTTTAACGGCTGTTAAATAATGGCTACAGATGTGCATGCCTGCACAACACACTGCTCTACTTGTCTCAGAGTCGCACTAGCAGGACTTACAGTTAGCCATCATGCTCAGTCGAGTCTGAAGACACTTTTCGGTTGAAACGTGCTCCCTTTTGGAATTCACGCGAGCATAATCGTTACATTAAATAGCACTTTTTTTTGGTCATTTGATATACACATTTCACACAACAAATCGTCAAATATATGATTCGGTCAAACATGGGTGTCCAGCTGATGATGCACGGACCACATGCGGAACAGGTTTTTATGGACCCGAAAAAAAAACATGAAAAAAAGGATAAATAAAGCTAAATTTGTCAAAATGTTAACACTGAATAAATGAAAAAACAAACAAAGATTTGTCTCTAAAAATATGGATAATGTTTATTTAGTCCTTTTACTAGACCGGGGGTCAGCAACCCGCGGCTCTTGAGCCGCATGCGGCTCTTTAGTGCCGCCCGAGTGGCTCCCTCGATCATTTTTAAAAAAAAGGATTGAAAATGGAAAAAGATAGGGTAAAAATATTTTTTTGTTTTAGTATGTTTTTTGTTTGAGGACAAACATAACACAAACCTTACCAATGGTTAGAAAGCCCACTGTTTAATATGTTTGTGTTTATGCTTCACTGATGAGAGTATTTGGTGAACATTGTTTTGTCCTACTAATTTCGGTGGTTCTTGAACTCACAAATAGTGTGGACTGTCACATCAGTTTGTTTACATGTAAAATCTTCCACTCCTTCTTCGTCTCATTTTTTCCACCAAACGTTTTATACTGTGCATGAATGCACAAAGGTGCGCTTTGTTGATGTTATTGACTTGTTGGAGTGCTAATCAGGCATATTTGGTCAGTGCATGACTGCAAGCTAATCAATGCTAACATGCTATTTAGGCTAGCTGTATGTACATATTACATCATTATGCCTCATTTGTAGGTATATTTGTGATCATTTAATATCCTTTACTTGTATCCTCTTTGTATTTAATTTAGTTGTGCATGTCTCATGACACATTATCTGTATGTAATATTGGCTGCATTTCTCATAGTTGTTTGTGTGCCATGTAGGGATGATGTTTGATAAGAAATTATCGAGTTCGAGCCTATTATCGAATCCTCTTATCGAACCGATTCCTTATTGATTCTCTTATCGAGTCCAGATAGGTTGTTGTATATGGAAAAAAAACACACGATATTTGGTTTAACAAAAGCTCACTTTTATTATATAAGAAAAAAATTAAATCTAATAAATAAATAAATATTGACTGTTACCCCCCTAAAAAATTAAAATAAAATAAATAAATATTGACTGTTGTTACCCAAAGTATATTAAGTGGGATTTTTCAGAAAAACAAATATATACAGTAACACAAAAACAACCTGTCTCTGTGATCACTATAGGTGTATAAATAATAATATAGTGTTGAATAAAATTAGTCCCTTGGGCACAAAACTGAAAATAATACAGCTCTCCAAAAAGTGCACTTCTGTTGCTATTTGACAAAACTGTTTGTTATGATGCTTTGACATTTTTGCACTTTATTTCTTTATTGAAAGAAAATTCTATGAAGAGAAAAGTTGTTTGCAAATGTGGTTACAATGCTAAAAAATGAAAAGTTAAAGCTAAAAAAAGAAATACACTTTATTGAGTTAACATTATTTCTTTATAGGGGGAAAGATGTGATGTTATGAGCTAGGGAAAATAACAACTACACTACCCAGCATGCAACGGGAGTGACAAGCATGCGCGGTAGCCCCGAAAAGTGTTGCTGCATGTCGTCACCCGGCAGCAAAGAATGAGGTTATGAGCACGCTGTGAAAGTAAACGTCAAGAACTCAGCCAACACGCCTTGTCTGCATTATTTATAATTAGACAGACAACACATATACATTGTGATTTTTTTTTGTTTACAAGGAAAGAAAAACAAAAGTTAAAAAAGGGAGATATGTTGTATATATATGTATGTGCTGCGGTTGCTTTAAGAACGTTGCGACAGCTGCCGTAAATGAGGTGCGTTGCTAGCCTGGTTGCTATGTTTGCGGTTGGTCATAAAAGTGTTCGTCATGTGTTTGTACCATGCTCAAATCTCTCAGTCAAGTTATTCATTGGATTATACCTTTTGTTTTGAACTTTTTTACACCTTGGAGAGCTTTTTCTGGTCCATCGTTTTCCTGCTTTCGCTATCTGCGCCTAATGACTGAGCAACGTGACGTCATTTCTTGTGATGTCCAACGGGGCATTTCTGGTCGGGACGGGATTCGAATAAAGAACCAACTCTTTTTCTTTACTATAGTGGTCTCGATAACGGGTACCGGTTCTCAAAAAGGGATTCGAGTCCAAGGACTAGGTTCTTTTCTTTTCGAACAACCGGGAAAACCGGTTTCGAGTATCATCCCTAGTGCCATGTTGTTCCAGACCACAGCAAACATTACCTAGCTTGCCAAAGATTGTAATAAATCCATTAAAAAAATCCAGCCTGCCGTTTCCTTTAACTTGGACACACACATTTATATCTTTGGCCATTAAAAGTCAGTAATTTCCAGGAGTTATCTCACCTTCTGAGTAGACTCTGATTTACTGATGGTTTCTAATGTTGTAAAATGTGTAGAATAACATTTCTGTCAATAAAGATTTGCTTCAGCCTGCGACACATAGTCATTTTGATAGTAGGCTATTATAGCTAATATAGACACTTACGTCATGTGTTGCCTTCATAATAAGACTTATTTACGGCTTTTAATTTTTTTGCGGCTCCAGACAGATTTGTTTTTGTATTTTTGATCCAATATGGCTCTTTCAACGTTTTGGGTTGCCGACCCCTGTACTAGACCATTTCATGACAAATGATATGATGTCGCGTTCCTGCCCCCAATTCTCTGGGCAGAATTTTATTTGGAACTACCTGGTTTTTATATTTTATTCATCAAAACAGAGTTTAATTTGGTGAATGTTTTGTACTAAAACAAATCAATTTCATTTTTTGTTAGTACAAAACAACACATTTAACTTATAAAACAGAAATTTGCAAACCTTCCTGATACCGTTCAGATCAGGGATCAAAAACTTGGTCCAGTTGAGTCGCAGCCAAGATCAGCGAGGCCAATTTGCTGCATCGGCAGAATTGTGTTGTATTTCCCCTGCAGTCATTCTACATCGCTCACGTCAAAGGCTCACCGATGTCATGTGGAGCTGTGTTGGATGTCAAAAATGAACACAGCTTATCTCCACTTACCATTGCCACGACAGCTGCTGATAGCATTAAGTGGTTTGCCGAGTACCGTCGAGTCCTGCTGCGTCTTTTGATCGCTCAAGTCAAAGGCTCACCAAATGTGGGAATGCGTTATTGATGAGGCAGGAATCGAAGATGAAGTCGGTCAACTTGATTGTCGCTACAGTCGCCATCGTGTTGCTGGTAATGTTAATCCTTAACGTAAAAGAGTATCTTTGATTGTCACAAAGTAATGGATAGAACATTTGACAAATACTACACTGTGATACATATAACTTCATTTAGGCCCAAAAGATGTAGAACAGTGGTTCTCAAACTCTTTTCACCAAAGTACCACCTCAGGAAAAAACTTGGCTCTCCATGCACCACCATAATGACCAACATTAAAATGCTGTAGCGTAGTAGGCATTAATATTCATTAATAACATATCAGAGGTTTTAGTTAAGAAGTACATTTAATATTTTTGGCCATTGTAACATTACACAGTTTCAACACTAACACTGTTTGAAGGATTTTTTTTTTTCATCTCCTGATGATTGAGGGAACCCCTCATGAAACAGGCCTGTAGAGATGAAGTAGTCTTGTGATTTTTTTTCCCACACATACATATATTGCGCTCTACCACGGTATCGAGCACTATTTTTTGGATAATCTTATTAAGACATATATATATATATATATATATATATATATATATATATATATATATATATATATATATATATATATATATATATATATATATATATATACACACACACACACAAGCTGTGACAATCCGCTGTAAAATATGTGTGTATTTGGGTCCTATTTTTAGGAACACTAATACAAAACCTCACAATAATGTCTGATTGAATGCTAAAAACGTTATGACAGAGTACCTTAACAAACGGAATGGAATTTAAAATGTTCTACTGAATGAGACATCCAGAAAGTACATGACAATAATGTGGGATTTACGATATTAACTATGAAGAATGTGGGATTTACAATATTAACTATGGACGACAAAACACTGAATATTGACAACATATAAACGTCACACCCCCTCTCGATCGACGTTATTTACAATCAAGCGAAACGCAACAAAAATTTTACAAACACGGCGAAATATGAATGCGAAGGGTAAAAAACCCCACCTACCATCTGATGCATATATATATATATATATATATATATATATATATATATATATATATATATATATATATATATATATATATATCACTTTTTTGCAGAACTTTGTTGTAAAAATCTTCTTCCGCATCTGTTCCTGACACCCGCATTTCAGGCTGGCCGCTCTGGAAACACTCTGTGGAAACGCTCCCCACACTGCTTGGTGCCTCATCTGAGCTGCTGTGACTTAGATGACCATAGTAACTAGTATATCATGCAAAAGCGCAGATTCCAACCATTGAAATACTTTGTATAGTTCAAGACTTACGGTAATTTGAAAACATCACTGCACATCATAATGGCGGCTACAGTTTCAATCTTAAAGATCTAAAAAAATCATTTGGGAATGTCTGGCGGGCCAGATTGAAAAGCTTAACGGTAATATATATAAAAGTAATATAGTGAACAAAGGACGACCGTGCCACCGCATTTGATTTTATCCCCTAAACAGTAAAAAATGTATATTGAGCAGTTTTATGCACCATAACATTTACATTGTATTTGGATGATCATTAAGTGTACAGATTGAATATTTTTTTTCTGCAATGTAAATACAAACCCCGTTCCATATGAGTTGGGAAATTGTGTTAGATGTAAATGTGAACGGAATACAATGATTTGCAAATCATTTTCAACCCATATTCAGATGAATATGCTACAAAGACAACATATTTGATTTTCAAACTGATAAACTTTTTTTTTTGCAAATAATCATTAACTTTAGAATTTGATGCCAGCAACACGTGACAAAGAAGTCGGGAAAGGTGGCAATAAATACTGATAAAGTTGAGGAATGCTCATCAAACACTTATTTGGAACATCCCACAGGTGTGCAGGCTAATTGGGAACAGGTGGGTGCCATGATTGGGTATAAAAACAGCTTCCCAAAAAATGCTCAGTCTTTCACAAGAAAGGATGGGGCGAGGTACACCCCTTTGTCCACAACTGCGTGAGCAAATAGTCAAACAGTTTAAGAACAACGTTTCTCAAAGTGCAATTGCAAGAAATTTAGGGATTTCAACATCTACGGTCCATAATATCATCAAATGGTTCAGAGAATCTGGAAAAATTACTCCACGTAAGCGGCATGGCCGCAAACCAACATTGAATGACCGTGACCTCCGATCCCTCAGACGGCACTGTATCAAAAACCGACATCAATCTCTAAAGGATATCACCACATGGGCTCAGGAACACTTCAGAAAACCACTTTCACTAAATACAGTTCGTCGCTACATCTGTAAGTGCAAGTTAAAGCTCTACTATGCAAAGTGAAAGCCATTTATCAACAACATCCAGAAACGCCGCCGGCTTCTCTGGGCCAGAGATCATCTAAGATGGACTCATGCAATGTGGAAAAGTGTTCTGTGGTCTGACGAGTCCACATTTCAAAATGTTTTTGGAAATATTCGATATCGTGTCATCCGGACCAAAGGGGAAGCGAACCATCCAGACTGTTATCGACGCAAAGTTCAAAAGCCAGCATCTGTGATGGTATGGGGATGCATTAGTGCCCAGGGCATGGGTAACTTACACATCTGTGAAGGCACCATTAATGCTGAAAGGTACATACAGGTTTTGGAACAACATATGCTGCCATCTAAGCGCCGTCTTTTTCATGGACGCCCCTGCTTATTTCAGCAAGACAATGCCAAGCCACATTTAGCACGTGTTACAACAGCGTGGCTTCGTAAAAAAAGAGTGCGGGTATTTTCCTGGCCTGCCTGCAGTCCAGACCTGTCTTCCATCGAAAATGTGTGGTGCATTATGAAGCGTAAAATACGACAGCGGAGACCCCGGACTGTTGAACGACTGAAGCTCTACATAAAACAAGAATGGTAAAGAATTCCACTTTCAAAGCTTCAACAATTAGTTTCCTCAGTTCCCAATCATTTATTGAGTGTTGTTAAAAGAAAAGGTGATGTAACACAGTGGTGAACATGCCCTTTCCCAACTACTTTGGCATGTGTTGCAGCCATGAATATCTAAGTTAATTATTATTTGCAAAAAAAAATAAAGTTTATGAGTTTGAACATCAAATATCTTGTCTTTGTAGTGCATTCAATTGAATATGGGTTGAGAAGGATTTGCAAATCATTGTATTCCGTTTATATTTACATCTAACACAATTTCCTAACTCATATGGAAACCGGGTTTGTATGTAAGTCATAAAAAAAACATCATATATGTTAATATAAAATTGATACAGCGCTGAACTTTTGCTTGAAGTAAATTAAGAACATTTGGGCCTACACCCCATTTCAAAAATACGAAATGATTTGTTGCAACTGGACAACCACAAACTTAACGTTGAACAATCCACTCAACATAACGTCATCAAAGCTTACCTTTAAGCAAAAATATAATGAATCTGTCTGTGGCAGCAAGTTTCACTTATGCAACTCATTGCACATAACTGTGGTGCATTCAAGGACCCTCGGATAAAATTACCAACAGAGACGTCACTAGTTTTTAACCCTCAGGATGTCAGGAAGTGTGTGACTAAAACAAAACATGCGCGAAAAAAAGGCTCATTTTTCAAAAGATAGTCCCAAAGAAACAACAACAAAAGGCCAGGAAAAGTAGCAACACAAAAACAAAGTACAACCTAAAATGGTACTTACAAACAAACTAGAACGAAAACCAAGACTTGCACAGCCAGGGAGGCCCGGAGCTTGCTTCCAGGTGTACATAGCTGACCAACGCAGGGAAACGGACCACAACCCACAATCACAGCAGCAAGGTTTAAACAGGCCTTATTGCCAAATACGCCAGAGCTGTAGAGAGCTACATAAATTATGACCGTGGACTTAAAATCATTGTTTTATTTGATGGCCTTTGTGCCCTCAAAAGGTTGACGGCACCAAAGGCCAAGTGGCCTTGCCCCTAAAACGACAAAATTCCAGGCCTGGTTACTTGATTTTTTTACATTCATAATCTGGCCACTTAATATTGCATTTTCACTTTTTTGTAAAAAAAAAATATATATATATATTTTTTATTACAAATAAATTATTTTGAGGTGTTCACCTTAATATGTTCTAGGTATGTTTATATCATGTTTAAAAAGTCAAACACCTAATTAAGGTTTTTACATGTCTTAGAAAAAGCTGTTTTTGACCAAATCCATGCAATAGTTGTTACAGGTATCCAGGGGAAGGAGACGGCACACGCAGGAGGGACGTCGTTTTAGCTCTATTTATTATTAATATACATATTTACAAAAGTATGGGGTGTGACTAAACCAAAAGGGTGTGTATGTGTGTGACCATGTGTAGCAATTATCTGATGAGTGTTATCGGTAGTGTTGAGCGAGAGGCGGAAGGAAGTCTAAGAGGGGCAAGGCTGGCTCGGAGGTCCGTGAGCAGACGTGAGGTCGAGGGGAGGAGAGAGGCGTCAAAGTCCGTGTCCAGGCAACCAGGGAAGCAGAGGAAATACGGGGAGACGAGACACACACTTGTGACGCGGGAACGGAGGTACGCTGCTGGAAAGGCGACAAGGAGGGCGCGAGACAAATGAACACGAAGGGGGAAAAACACAGAGAGAGAAATGGTGCATAGAGCTTGCTAGGTTCGGCTTACTGTACAGGACAGGTGGCTACGTTCTGGCCCAGGATAGCAGGTTGTGCTGGCTTATGAAGGCAGGGCTTCTCATCAGCGACAGGTGCGTTAATTGTAGATGATTGCCGGCCCACATGAATGCGCACTCACGTGCGCCCGGGCTATGACAACAGTTTGTTTTTTAGTGCACGTAAATGTACCAAGTGTATGTGTATGTGGCAGCGACGTTGGGTTTAGGCTGGGATGGTGGGCCCTTTAATAGTCTTGTGTAACAAGGCCCAGAATTTAGTGCCACGCCACTGGTTTCTGATCCTGCAGGTTTATGTTATTGTGCAATTCTTAATTTGCAGCATGTGTTTCATGGTGTTAGTGTGATTCATTGGCTTTGGATAATCTATGTGTTGGGGTCACATGCTGTTACGTAAATGATACCACTCACATATGTGACATATTTGACATGCTGTGTGCCACTTGCAAAACTCCACAAACACACAAAAATGTTTTTACACACGTCCAATGATTCGCAATAACATTTTTTTTTTAATTTTGTTAAAAAAACGATCTACAAGTAAAAAAACAATTTTCTCCATTTATAAAAATATTATAAAAACCTACTCAGTGGCCTAGTGGTTAGAGTGTCTACCCTGAGATCGGTAGGTTGTGAGTTCAAACCCCGGCCGAGGCATACCAAAGACTATAAAAAATGGGACCCATTACCTCCCTGCTTGACACTCAGCATCAAGGGTTGGAATTGGGGGTTAAATCAACAAAAATTATTCCCGGGCGTGGCACAGCTGCTGCCCACTGCTCCCCTCACCTCCCAGGGTGTGAACAAGGGGATGGGTCAAATGCAGAGAACAAATTTCACCACACCTAGTGTGTGTGTGTCAATCATTGGTACTTTAACTTTTGTTAAGTTAACTTTAACTTAACTTAACTTAAAAAAAAAAACTATTTTCTTCAACTAAAAAAACGATTTGTTAGTATAAAAAACATTTTCTGGAAATAAAAATTTCGCAAGTGTAACAACTTTCCGCATGTAAATTACTTTTCTCAATAAAAACAAAACAAAACAGATTCTCATGTAAAAAAACATTTTTTTGCAAGGGAAAAAATGATTTAGTAGTATAAAAACTATTATCGTCAAGTTAAAACTTTTGGCAGTAATATTCCACCCTTTGTTCCACCCACAAGTTATGCCTTTCTTCTGTCCCTTACTTTTACTCCCCACCCTGCTTCTTCATTTTTGTTATTTTTGGCGGACGGCACCATGCGCAAATAACAGCAGCTCTGATGGCATTGAATTAACTCAGCAGCACCACCTGTCGTAGTAGAGTGTGAATTAATTGAATATTACCGCCAAAAGTAAATAGCAGTAAAAAAAATTCATACTTGCAAATAATTTTTTCACTTGCAGAAAATATTTATTTATTTTTTATTACTAGCGAATCGTTTTTTTTTTACTTGTGGAAAATATTTTTTAGACTTGCAAATGTATTTTTTTTTACCGGCGAAAAATTGCTTTTTCACTGGCAAATAATTTTTTTATATGCTGAAATGTTTTCTTTAATTGCAAATAGTTGTTTTTACTTGGATAAAATTGTTATTAGACTTGCAAATTGTTTTGTTTCTGCAGAATTTTTTTTTTTTACTTGCAAATTGTTTTTTTTTATACTTGCAAATCTTTTTGATATGAAGACAATTGTTTTTATACTTGCGAATGTCGGGAGCGCGCAGGCCCAGGTGGTTTGTAGTCAATGAGGGAGGCGGGGACGCGCCTGGTCAGGCTTTATGAGAAGCGGTGAGATGACAGAGCAGAGAGTCAGGAGGAAGAAGAGGACATTAAAAACAGTTTTGTCTTCCACATGTCGACAAATTAACTTCACTTCAGTTCGACGCAATCCGAGGAGAGACCGGAGACTCCGAGCCAAGACCGAGTAGGAAGCCACCGACGCCCCGAGGAGCGACGCGATCATGGGCACCGCTTCGTCGTCCTACCGGGTCATCTACCTGGACGTGGACGGAAGGATCCAGAAGGTACCTTCCTGTCTCCGTAAAATAATGACATACAAACGTAACGTGTACAAAAAGCGCTCACAAAATAATAATGAAAAAAATGAAAAAATAACCAACCAGAAGCCGTATTTTATGTAGTTGACCAATTGCACTGCTGCCATAGAAACGCATAATAGTCATACATTACATAACACGTTCAGAAAAAAAGAACTAAAAATTATCATTTTAAAAATACACATTATAATGTGCACAATATTTGAATAAAAAAAAAACTACATGTGATGTAATTTCCTCCGATTTGTTTTATATTTACTTTGGTTAGGTGTTAGGCGAGTAAACATTTGAGTATTTTTTGTTGCACAGAGCAAATACTATGACTATGACAAGTTAGTCTGAAAGTGGCGCTCAGCCATTTATTTATAAAAATAATAATGATAATAATAATGGATTAGATTTATATAGCACTTTTCTAGACACTCAAAGCGCTTCACCCATCATTCATTCACACCTGGTGGTGGTAAGCTACATTTGTAGCCACAGCTGCCCTAGGGTAGACTGACGGAAGCGTGACTGCCAGTTCGCGCCTACGGCCCATCTGACCACCACCCATCATTCATCATTCATTCACCAGTGTGAGCGGCACTGGGGGAAAGGGTGAAGTGTCCTGCCCAAGGACACAACGGCAGCGATTTGGATGTCAAGGGAACCTGCAACCCTCAGGTTTCTGGCACGGCCGCTCTACCCACTACGCCATGCCACCCCCATTGATTATTGATTAATTTGCTAAGAAATGTATACTGTACCTATTAATGTGCTTGGAACTTTAAATATGCAGACATAGTTTCTAAGGATTTATATTCCTTAGATTCATCTGTGCTCGGCAAGTTTGCATTCTGGAAGATAGGTATCCATCCGACATTGTTTCAAAAAGAAAATGATCAATTGTATCGGACGCTAGAAAAAGGTAAACATTGGATTTAAAAGAAGAGTGGGGGATAGCTACGGTGGCCGAGAAAAGGACAAGACAATATCATGAATTACAACAGAACAACTTTTAGCTACAACATTATTGCAAAAGCCACAAAAATCACAAACGTCACAACAAAGTCATACAAAGCCACATCACAACTTTAAGCCACAAAAGACACGACAGTCACAACGGAAGGAAAATATCACAGCAAGTTATGACGACAGACCGACTTCTTAAACATAGTATATTAGTATTATTGAAAAAGTAAATTGTTTTGTATTTATGACTAAAAAAGTGGTCACAACTCACTTAATTTTCCAACTTCTTAAACATAGTATATTAGTATTATTGAAAAAGTTAAAAAATAAATACATTTATGACTAAAAAAGTGGTCACAACTCACTTACTTTTCCAACTTCTTTCATTACACCGTTTTTAACTTTTTGTGTCAGGAAGTCGGTGAGTCGCCGAAACTTTTCTGCTGTCACCTTTTTCCGACTTTGTCTTGTTGTATTTTGGCTTATAGTTGTTGTGTTGTGGCTTTATGTTATTGTGTTGTGGCGTTTGTTGTGACTTTTCTTTGCTACTGAAGCTGTTTATTAAAATGAGACTGGTAGCAGATCAAACATTGCTCATTTAACCTGAACAGGTTTGGTTGCACTTCATTTTTATATTAATTTATTTTGTATTTGTATAATTTCTGTCAAAAAACAACAGTAAAAGTAGTAGGTAAATCGACAGTTAATTCAACCTGAAGGGATATGGTTGCGCTTTATTTTTAATATATTATTTTATTTTGAAAAACAAAAACAAAACAGATATAGAGGTAAATATTGGTTACTGTACTTTTATAAAAAAAAAAAATTTTAAATGTTAAAAATGCAAGCAGAAAAGGTTTCCTCTTGCTAATTCAACCTGAAGTGTTGATTGCACTTTATTCAAATAAAATGTGAATGCATTGGCCATTAATTGTTCTTTACTTACCAGTTTGAATCCATACTTCCATCCATCAATCCATTTTCTACCGCTTGTCCCTTTCGGGGTTGCCTTTGTATCTAATTCCCTTCGAGGAAATAAGAGGAATATAGGAAACTTCACCTGCAGTGTCCAGTAACCACTATTTATTTCACAGTCACACTTCTTGATTTTTTTTGCTAAAAAGTTACTCAATCGATTTCAACTCTCTGAATCGTTTTGGATCGTATCATTCTTAAAATAAAATATTATCGTCCCTGAATCATGTCGGCAACCAGTTGAATTGTTAAACCCCTAAGAGTTTCCGCACAGCTGCTGCAATCGAGCTCATATGAGGGCGGAAGTGTGTGGGTGCCGTGGTCTTTATGGCGGCGGAGAGTTTAAAATCATATTTTTCTATTTTTTTTTACAAATTTTAAAAGTGCAATTTCAATGTTAATGATGTGCATTTATTAGAAAAAAGGTTATGTCAGGCAGAAACATTTTAGTTAATTTTATTCCCTAAAATGCGCATTGCTAGCGATTACTAAAAATAATCGATGGCTGCAGCCCTAATAGATTGAAGTAAAAAAAAACTTGTTGTATGTGAAATTGTTTATTTGACCAAGAATTTGACTTATCTGAAGACCCATGTGATTAATCACAAAAAGAGATTGCATTAATCATGTAAAAACACGGATTAATCATGCACTTAATTCTAAACGCACATGCTTCTTTATCTTAACCGTGGACGGTTACATGAAAGGGTTGTTATATGGTCAGTGATCAAATGTTTGGCTTCAAAATAAAGCCAACAGTACTTTAGTTAGAATTGTTTGAAAGTTTTGAGCTAATACATGACGTGCATTCAAGTAAGACAAATTTAAATCCAGGGCTGCCTTTTGTCACCGATTCTGTTAACATTTATGGACCGAATTTGTAGACAGTCAGGGCATTGAGGGAATCCGCTTTGGTGGCTTCAGGATCAGGTTTATGCTTTTTGCAGACGATATGGTCCTACTGGTATCACCTAGCCATGATCTTCAACTTTCATTGTATCGGTTTGCAGCTGAGTGTGAAGCGACTGGGATGAGAAGCAGCATCTCTAAGTCCAAGTCCATGGTTCTAGCCGGGAAAAGGTTCACGTATCATCTCCGGGTTGCGGATGAGATCCTACCCCAAGTGGATACGTTTAAGTACCTTGGGGTCTTGTTCACAAATGAGGGAAGAGGGTATTGTGAGATCAACAGGCGGATCGGTCCGGCATCTGCAGTGATGCGGACCCTGTATCGATCCGTCGTGAAAAAAGGAATTATGTCAAAACTTTAAAAACATTTAATTTAATTTATGCAACCATGCAATTATTTGTGATTAATCAAAAGTCAAATGTGTGATTAATCTGATTTTAGGAAATCATCGTTCAACAGCACTACTAAGAATATAAACTGAGGTATGGGGTCATTGGGATGCGTCCTCTGCAGTGGACGTTTGTAACTGACAAAAGAAACGTATGCAACATTGGAGAAGACGTTGGTTCACAACACAATTATTAG
Organism: Nerophis lumbriciformis; assembly: GCF_033978685.3. NCBI lineage: Eukaryota > Metazoa > Chordata > Actinopteri > Syngnathiformes > Syngnathidae > Nerophis > Nerophis lumbriciformis. The sequence goes on from NC_084578.2 coordinate 29,970,566, forward strand.
AGTTGAATATCTGCCATTATTGTGTTTGCTTGACATAATTGGCTTTAACCTAATTAATAAAGGTTATTACTGTGAGAATAATCGTAACAAATTCAGTATTTGTTCTCATCTGTCGGTCACAGAGTTGGCAAATGTGTTACTCAAATACTCAAATAAATAATGTCCAGGGTGTACCCCGCCTTCCGCCCGATTGTAGCTGAGATAGGCTCCAGGGCCCCCTGCGACCCAGAAGGGAATAAGCGGTAGACAATGGATGGATGGATGGAAGGTTTAACATCACTCTTGCCTCGATTGAAGACATTGTTGGTGAAAGTGGCGATAGATAGATAGATAGTACTTTATTGATTCCTTCAGGAGAGTTGCCTCAGGAAAATTAAAATGAGCAGAGAGGGAGGATCGGAGGCAGAGGTACCTTTGCTTCAAGTTCGTTATTGAATTAAAAAGTTTCTCACTTTCATTATCCAAGTGCTGACACGCGCAACTTTCCATGGTTTCATAGTTGATTATTTGGTAGACTTAATAAAAAAGTACAGAAACTGAGTCACTCTATATCGCGGAATGATACTAAACTAGTTTGTCATGAGCAATAGTTGGGCGCACAATAACTGAGGTGGTATATGAAAACGGGGTCAAAACTCTAGGGAAAACCCAAATAATACGAAAAATGGGGCACACGAAAACCGCGATATTTTAACAGAGGTGTGCAAAGTTAGGCCAGGGTGGCCCTTTGGGGAACACAACTTTGTTTTGTAAGTCTTAGGAATACTGATGTTAATCCTAACAATTTAATTACTATTTAAAAGGTTACAAAGCCATAACACAGTGAAATGCGGCGCGTTAATGGGGTAATGTTATTGAGAGACACAACTGCTGTGGCTTAAAGTAGTTAAATCGATTTATTAACTTGTGCTAACAACCCAAGATATAAGTAGATGCATCTGTAGCAGCTATGCTAAGCGACATATCTACGTGGCGGCCATCTTAGTGGGGCCTCTCACCCATAGACATCTTATAAGTAGATGCAGCGTTGGCTGCTGTGACCCGAGAAATTTGGCCACCATCTTGAAGTGGTGATGAGGAGCCGGCGAGCAGCCTAAACTGACAGTTGACGGGTAGAAAACAAAGATGCCCGGCTGGTGTTCAGGGTTTTCTTGCTCAAATGAGCGGACTGTTGAAAATAGGAATCGGGGGACTACTTTTCACAAGTAAGATTTAACATTAACGTACTATTGGTTGTATTTTGTGAAAATAATATTACCATAGAGTTGAGAAGGAGCAAAGATCTTCAATAGTACTGAAATCGTAGCCGCTAGCAAACAAGAGTATGACCATAATAGAATTGCTAGTCAATGAAATTAATTACATTTAAAAATGTCATACTTGAATATAACGATTGTAAAAGCCAACAGGGGTAAAAGTTAGGACCACAGTCCAGATTGTGTAGGGGGCGGGGGGGGGGGGGGGGGGGGGGGGGGTAATATATGTTGGCTAACTAGACAATCAGATGGACAGTGGCTATACAGTATTATACAAGTCTAAATTTAGTCTAGCTTTCCAACTAGGGCTGGGCGATATATCGATATGCGCGATATATATCGCGGGTTTGTCTCTGTGCGATATAGAAAATTACTATATCGTGTTATTGGAGTATACGTTCTCACGCAGTTGCTTTTAGCTGCGGGCATTACACTACAGGCTCTTCGTACTCTTTCCTGTCTCTCCTTCTCACAGACAGCAAGCGCAGCTTCTACACATGTCACATACTGTCACGTCATACGTCACATACGCATACGCCCTCGCGGAGCAGAGAGGTAGCAGCATGGCTAACGTTAGCTGTGATGCTAGCGGTAATACGAGCGAAAGAAGGTGCAAATCTGGTAACAAATGAAGGAACAATTAGTCCCCCCAAAAAACAGCAGGGGGTCCATCGTCTAGCGGTGGTTTGGCTTCAAGTGGGAATATGTCGAACAGACAGCTGTAATTTGTCAAGTGTGGAGCAAAAGCGTTGCTATAAAAAGTAGCAGTAGCCTACTGTTAATATGTAGCATCATTTGAAAAGTCCCCTGCTAGTGAATGAAGAGTGCTCACTCCAATCCAATCCACTTTATTTATATAGCACATTTAAACAACAAAAATGTTTCCAAAGTGCTGCACAACAATATTAAAAACAATATTTACGTACTCCGCACGTCAACATCTCCGTTCGGTGCCACACGTCCACACCATCAAAATGCCGAGGCAAACATTTCCAGATCAACACCGTAAGAAAAAAAATAGTGATTTTTTTTAGTTGTGATGTCCTTCTCTGCATGAAAGTTTAAAAGTAGCATATATCAATGCAGTATGAAGAAGAATGTTTTAATGTAGACACATAGAATCATCATACTGCTGTGATTATATGCATCAAGTGTTCATTCAAGGCTAAGGCAAAATATCGAGATATGTATCGTGTATCGCGATATGGCTTTAAAATATCGCCATATTAAAAAAAGGCCATATCGCCCAGCCCTATTTCCAACCCATTTTGTATGTAGGATATACGCATGTGTATATATAACCTAATCATATTGTTTCTTGAGCTTAAAAATAGCTGACCGTTTTTTTCCCCCTTCTCCGGGATTATATTCCCAGATTTGATCTCGGACGTCTGGTCACTTATAGCATATAAGAATATTCTATTACTGTTAAGTAAACTGTGAATAATAAAACACGCCAAAACATGTGTCCTTTATCATAGCTACATGTATGACAAAAAAACATGTGAAAATCAGTGGTATTCAGTGAGATAAGATGAATTAAATGCGCTGACAGTTCATTGCTCCTGCCAAATGAATTGCACTGAGTGGAGCGACTCACCACTCCAAGATAGCGGCCCACCCGTCTCGTCAGCGCCAGTAGGCAGTAACGGTCGATGCTGCACCTACTTATAAGATGTCTATGCTCTCACCCATTTAGGGCAATGCAATACAATGCGTTGTATATTGAAAATAAATCATAACTTGCCTATTCCTCAATCAATTTTCATGCAGATGTAAAAACGTGCTACTAAAACACATTTATTTTATTTTAAAAAAAGTTAAATTTTTTTTGTTGTTGTTTCAATGTTTGTTTCAATAGTATTTTACTAACATATGCAACACAAAGAGCTGCAATTTTTTTTGTCTTCTTTTTCAGTGCCACAAACAACAAGAGGGGCATGACATGTCTAGTTATATTAATGCTACCAACACCCACTTGGCTAACAGCTAACATTCACTCACACGTCACATGTCACTCAACAGTCTCAGATATAAAGGTGCTTTCCATATGTACTGGGAAATCGGAAATTTCGAGTTCCTAGTCGGAATTTCGGCTTGAACACCCCTCGGTCGGTTTTTCGACTCGGAAAGTTGGAGCATCCTCACCACCCCCTAGTTGCTTCAAAACTGGCTGCTCTGGATGTAAACAATGATATCCCTTTCAACATTATCCTTTAATAGCACTTCTGATTAGTTTTTGTCGCATATACAATGTATTGTTGTACGTTTGCAGTGTAAACTACATTTATTTCATGTGGTATATACGCTGTATATTGCTTGCAATAGCGTCTGTGTTTCCTCTTCATCCATCATGTCTGAAGGTGCATATTTTCCTATAAGTTGTTTGTATTCAGACAAGGCGAGCGCTAAAATAGCGTTCGCGGATGTGGCCATCTTGATTTCCGACATCGTAACTGGAACGCCCAGAACTCGGCTGTGACGTCATTCCCAGTTACACAATTATCTTTTATGATAACTACGTAATTACTTATACGAAGGAATAATTTCCCAACTAATTTTGGTACTTTTTAAAAGTAATTTTCCCAACAATGCCAACCACACATTTTGAAATAAAAATTACATGGGGAAATTGAAAAGCAAAAAGAGCAAAAAGGCAGAAATTAATGAGGAAAACATGTATGAGTTAGTAAAAATAATATTAATATGCATTTTATATATAACCTTTCTATTTATATATTTACATTGGATTGGCTCCAAAGACATGCACCTGGGGATAGGTTGATTGGCAACACTAAATTGGCCCTAGTTTGTCTGTCTATCTGTGTTGGCCCTGCGATGACGTAGCGACTTGTCCAGGGTGTACCTCGCCTTCCGCCCGAATGCAGCTGAGATAGGCTCCAGCACCCCCGCGACCCCGAGCGGGACAAGCGGTAGAAAATGGATGGATGGATGGCTTTTACGCTCTTGGATAATGCTAACTGTATTAACATTTTTTTCTTAGGGGTGTCCACTTACGATACTAACATCATGGCTTGAGTACTTGGGTATATTGATCCATTCAGCACGAATCATACCGGTATATACTTTCATTATTTTGTGTGTGTAGTTTTAGAAAAGGCTAGATCAAGTGAAATTAGTCAAACAAAGAGCAATGGTTGGCATGAAAACACTAACCTATTTATGTGGACTTGCAGTGTCTTTAAGTTGAAGTGGAGTGGTAATTAATTTCTTTTTGGCGACTTATTACGTATGTATAGCTTGTGTGCTTAGCTGTTGTGTAGCTCCTAGCTCCTAGTAGCCTTTATAGCCTACCATGTTTACTAGGGCTGTACCGATTCGTTTTATCAACGATTCCATTCAATTCGATTTTCGTGGTTGCCGTTACTATTTAGGGACAATATTATTTTTTTAAAACGATCCAAAAAGATTAAATGAGTTGAAAATAAATTCAGTAACTTTTTATCAAAACAATTCAAGAAGTGTGACTGTGAAATGAATATTGGATACTGGACACTACAGGTGAAGTTTCCTATTTTCCTGTTATTCCTTCCATCCATCCATGTAATTATGTATGCATTCACATCTTATTTGAATAATGTGCATCCAACACTTTAAGTTGAATTAACAAGAGGAAACCTTTTCTGCTCACATTTTAAACATTCGAGCAATTTTCAATAAATTTACAGTAACCAACTTTTTATAAGTAGATTTACCTGCTAAGTAAAGTTCCCCGACCCGGCCATACATTATCTGTTCTCCACCCTGGCATCGCCAATGAAGGACAGTGTCCCAGGTGTGCGTAAGCATTTATGCCCCCTCCTGCCTGTTGATGATGTTGGCCCCTCGCTTCCTAATTTCTATAGCCTCATTGATCCATCTCTTTTATTTCTTTCTTTCTCATCAAATGACTTCTCCTTGTGTTCCGTGAGTCGGTGCGTCGTGGTTGGTGTTGGCTGCCTCTCTTGTGGTTTAAAGTTGTGTTGCAGCTTCATCATTGTGTTGCTGTTTGTATTTGTCGTGGCTTTTGCAATCGTGCTGTAGCTGAAAGTTCTGAAATCCCCGGCAGTGGAGAAGGAGAGACAGAGTCGGTGATACACTCTCAGACACTTTCTTAACAAGCAGTAACAAACTTAGGGAGTCAAAACACACATTTACAAAAGCTGCTGTTTGCCACAACTCATGTTTCGACACTTATACACAGATGCTCAAACTCTCGCGCGACTCCGTTCGCTCTGCCGCACTCGCATGTGTCACACACAACAGCACCACTTCTGAAAGGCACACACACTACATCACTACTTTCTTGAAGGTACACACACACACACACACACACATCACAGATATTACACTACTGTCTTGTGGCGTTTCCGTTTAATATGATCTTTCTTGACCACTGTAGATATCCGCTATATTTGTTTTGATGATGTCATATACGAGAAAATATTTATTATTGAACATGCTAAACGTCATATGAAGTCTACCATTCTTAAATCCAATGTATTGATAAAATCGAGCAATTCCCTTTAAAAATGATATTGGATTGATACCTATCTCTTGGAAGGCAAACTTGTAGAGCACACATCGATTTACTTAAAATTTAGAAATATAAATGTACGTATCGATCATTTGTTACACCCCTAATTCTTGACTAAATATCAAACAAGAAAAGACCAACTTTCTGTGCTTATTGGAGGGCATCTAGATGGTATCATGCTGTCCAGCTTTGCACATCTAAACACATTAAAGAACTGCTTGTATCCGCGCGCCTATACCGAAGATTTTACATGAAAGCTTATATAATTCTCCATACTGCTGCTATCAGACCGATACCCAATTTAAATATCGGATCGGGACACCCCAAGTATGAGGTAGTGGTAGGCGATACAGATATTTGTGACAGTTAACATGAAAAAGAACTGAAAAATATCGACGTCATCACATTAGTACTGCTCCAACACTGATACAACCCTTAGTACTTCATATATTAAAGTTAAAGTACCAAGGATTGTCACACACACACTTAGTGTGGCAAAATTATTATCTGCATTTGACCCATCACCCTTGATCACCCCCTGGGAGGTGAGGGGAGCAGTGGTCTTCGGATCTCTTCGCTTTGAGCGTGCGGCCCTTGGTGGAAGAAGTTAGACCAGGGCCCCTTTTACCGATCAACAGCACAAGATTCAGCAGGACACAAGAAACAAACAAATGGCTTGCATTGTACAAATACTGCATTAAAACGCAACACTTGCCCTCAACCATTTACAGTAGAGATACGTAAGATATAGATGAATAACAAATGCAATCCAGAAATCCATTGAGCAGAGAGGAGTGCTGAGAGCACAGCCGTGCTTTGTTTGCATTGTTAAAGAAGAGGAGGAGAATGGCAGCTCATAAAAGGCCATATAATGTGTTTTATGCATTTATTGGGCTTTGTCTTATTTACCGATTCCACCAAGAGTGTTTATCCGTCTGCATTTCCTCTTATAGAAATGTACACTGTTTGTTTACTTGGAACTTTAGGAGAAAAATACTTATACTTCAAGTCATGAGGAGGACAAATACAACCATCTTCAATGTTTTAGAATAATGCACTATTGATCAACTCAAATGCCTTTCAATGCATAATCTTGGTTTTAAGTGTACTTTCACATATTAGATATAACAGCAAAAACAAAATAACATGTCTGAAAGAGTACTCAAATATTGAACTCAAGTAAAAGTAAAGTTATTTGGTGTATTAAAGTGACAAGCTATGAAAATACAATTACAATATATGTGTCCTATAGACAAAAAGACAAATTATTAGACACTGTCTAGGTTATGAAAGTATATACTGTATGTATGTTAACAAGGGCTCCGATGCGTTATAAATTTATAATATTATGGAAACCACAATTACGGGCGGTTTTCGCGGTTTCTGGCTGTGAATCTAATCCTTACCGAGGGCCTACTGTATATGATTAGTCACTGCAAAATATGTAATTTTCTTCCACTTAGTTACTGCTGAGATTTAAAATGTAGCACAGGTACGATACGTCAAAGAAAACGTACAGGTTGGGATTTTAAAAATGACTTTAAAAACAAGTAATTACTTGTATTGTTTGTATGACACATTTGCAAAAGTAGTGGCATATAAAATCATTCAAGAACATTCACAACATTGTTTATACTGATGTTTCTTAACTAATGGGCCAAAAAAATATCTGGTTCCCAGCTGTGGACCATATGGGCCGCAGCGGTACTCAGTTGTAATGCACTTTTCCACCACATTTGGCAGTAATGACAAGATCAAACAAACAGAAGTCAGAGAGAAGTTTCTAAAGTGCAAAAATGTTTTATTTGATAAACATTTATTATTATTAATTTAATTAGAATTATTTTTATTTTAGCACTGCGTAATTGTAGGTACATTTATTTTTCATCAGTTTCTATGAATCCTTTTTATTTTATTATTATTTATTTTTGTCATCAGCTTGACCTAAATTTTGAGATTAATATTTGGGCTTAACAAATGGTTTCATATAATTTGAAAAGGTTTATTCAGTTAAACTGTAAGTATGCTAGATATAATTATTCAATACGATCGAAATCAAGAGTAAGATTACTCTGTAGTGGAAAAGTTGGACCCTTAAAGTCTAATGATTAAGAACCCCTTGGTTTATACCAGGGGTAGGGAACCTATGGCTCTCGAGCCAGATGTGGCTCTTATGATGACTGCATCTGGCTCTCAGATAAATCTTAGCTGACATTGCTTAACACGATAAGTAATGAATAATTCCGCTGGTAATCACAGTGTTACAAATAACGTTCAAAATCTAAAACATTCTCATACATTTTAATCCATCCATCCATTACTGTACCATGTTCAAAAAGTCGCATTACTGGTATGAAGTATTTTATTTATTATTGTTTAGCTTCAGAATAAATGTTATTAAAAAGAATAACAGACTTATTATACTCTAAAAATGTTGGTCTTACTTAAAAAACACACGCATTTAGTTGTAAAAAAATATGATATGGCTCTTACGGAAAAACATTTTAAAATATTTGGCTTTCATGGCTCTCTCATCCAAAAAGGTTCCCGACCCCTGGTTTATACAGTGGTAGCTCGACTAAGGCTGGGCGATATGGCAAAAATAATTATCATGATTTTTTTTTTATCAACCAATCTCGATTCATATCTTGATTATCTTTTTTCATATTAAAGTCGGATTGTCCTGTGCAGGATTATAGCAAGTACAGTTGCATCCATACTGTTTATTACTACAGTATCTTGTAACAGACATTTCCGCCATGTTTGATCATGGTAATATATGATAACAGCTGACAACTGTCATTTTGTTCATATCTATGATTGTGTTTACTAGAGGTGCAACAGTACAGGTAACCAATGCTACGGTCCTTACCTCGGTTTTAGGGCCACGGTTTTGCTTCTATTTCGGTACATTTTGTGGGTGTAAAGACTATTTTTTTCCTCTCAAAGTGTTTTTATTTGCTTGTCATCACAAACTTCATTCTGTTGTAAACAAATTATCAGTGGTGTACTGAATACTACAAAACGTTTATTTCAAGTTAAAATGTTATTAAAAAACACTTTCAAATGGTAAATTATTAATTGTATTCTTTAATTACTTGTATACATCAGTGCTTCTCACCAGTGCTTTGGCAAACAACAAGCGGTGACTTACATTGTGGGGTTTTTAAAACTCAAATTCTGTATCTTATATTGAATACAATTACATTAAAGTGCAGTTTGAACTTGAGGTACTGTAAAATAATGTGTACCAACACATCAAACAGGTTTAATGATTATTTTTTATCCACAAACTCAAAATGATTGACTATGCAGAGTTTTTTAGTGCATGTTATATCAGAGGAGTTGAATAACAAAAATACACATTAACACATTAAAATATTTAGATATAAAAATGCCTTTTACTCTGCGATGAGGTGGCGACTTGTCCAGGGTGTACCCCGCCTTCCGCCTGATTGTAGCTGAGATAGGCTCCAGCGCCCCCCGCGACCCCGAAGTGAATAAGCGGTAGCAAATGGATGGATGGAATGCCTTTTACTGATTAAATTAGTGGGTGTGTTTATTCTCCCAGTCGGGACTATTAAAGACTCCTGTGAGTGCCTGCAAGTCCGCATTCAGGGCAGCATTACTGGTAAACGGTAGCAGATGGTGAAACTAAAGCCTGTCACTAAAGCCGCTGCTCCTTCTAAATGTTGTTTCAAACAATAATTATGTCGTGACAAGCCTGACTTGCGCGCGGTACGAGGAAATCTGCAAACAGTTGATCATCGTAATTGAACTCAAATTAATCGCGATCAACGATCACAATCATATAATCGCCCAGCCCTAACCTTAATTTAAGAGTACCTTAACTTTGAGTAATTTGAAAAGGAACCCCTATCTGCTTTTTGTTATGCTTCAAGTTGCGAGCATACCTTGAGTTATGAGTTCTATCCATATTACCATTGATAGAAGTAATATTTATAAAAGTGTTGTGCGTTTTGATCAATAATGAGTAATATAAAGAGTCGATGCACAAAAACAGATATCTCATTTTTCCTTGTTTTTAATAAACCAATGTTTTTTGTGGAGCTTTTCCTGAAATAGCCATCTTGCTGATTTGCAATTGAATCTTTTCTAACAACCAAAATGAAACTCTCAATTGGAAAAATGTACAATCATTACAAAAATTAAATTTGGATAATTCTGTACAAATTTTGCAGCAAAAATAAATATCTTCTGACAAAGTTTCTTTGCAAAAACAGACCAATCCTTTATGGCAGTGGTTCTCAACCTTTTTTCAGTGATGTACCCCCTGTGAACATTTTTTTAAATTCAAGTACCCCCTAATCCTAAACAGTAAATCCCATTAACACATATTCTTCGGAATACTGTCGGCTCTGGTTTGGCCTTCTTTGGCACATGTTCCTCCTTGTTTTCAACTGCATTACTGCTACGCTTTAACCAAGCCTCCATTGTTTTCTACATCGATAGTTGATTGACAGTTGGTGCCGTGTGGCACCGCCAGGAAGGGTCAAACCATCATGGCATGGGGGAAACTCTGGATTTATGGTAATGAATGGAATAGCCTACTTGATTTGATGTTCAGTATTATTCAATAAATATATTTATAAAGGATTTTTGAATTGTTGCTATTTTTAGAATATTTTAAAAAAATCCCACGTACCCCTTGGCATACCTTCAAGTACCCCCAGGGGTACGCGTACCCCCATTTGAGAACCACTGCTTTATGGTGCAAGCCAATGAGTGAAAACAGATCTTTTTTTTTCAGAGGAATGCTTATTTTATCATTGTAATTAATTAATTTTATCCTAATAAACATCTTTTTTAGGTAATTGGACAGGAGGGTCTGGGGTTCACATTGGCCGCTCCATCAAGACATCTTTATTTAATTAATACCATTAATATTATTATTAGTAGTATTATCATTTTTAATATTCTCCAGTCTGTCACTCAAATGCATGGATGGTTACTTGAAAGGTGTTGTGGGTTGTTATAAGGTCAGGGATCAGGTCAATGCATACATCAGTACAAAGATGAGTGAAGAGACTCCAAATGTCACTCCAAAATAGACCCTGACAAGACTTTAGATAATACTGTTACCCAAGGGTCCGAAAACAATATTGATATGGCAATATATTGCAATACTTTTTCTAACAATTATTGTAGTTTTTTATATTAGATTGTACCTCTTGGACAATTTCTGCACACTATGCAAAGTGTCGCTGTAATGCTGCCTTGCTGTGTGGGGTTAGTGGTGAGCAAGGCAGTACAAGAAGTTGACTGTTAAGAAGTAAAACATTTTTTTTGACATTTAAGAGGCAAGAAACTTTATGCACTTTCTGTGCAGTTGCAATAAATGAAAATGGATCATTTGAATAAAAATATTTTTTTACTCAGTTTGTCCAATAACTTATTATGATTATCTAATGTAAATTAATACATCTTGTATTTTAATCTGCATTTCATGTTTTTCAGTCAACTATGTAGAATATTGCAATATATCCCCATATCACAATACTGATTTGTATCATGTTGCAAGTATCGTATCGTGAGAAAATAAATGACGTGCATTCTTGTGAAGCATTTAAAAAAATTGCATATGTGTCAAAAATTTTGGGGTTATGCAAGCGAATAATTTACTGTGACTAATCTGATTTAAAAATGTATTCTTACCTCTTTCCAGCAATTTTATGATACATTTTCACTCCGTAATCAACACTTTTTTAGATATCTACAGATATCCTAACACTTTTCCCAGGTTTCCAAACATACCGACTGACACAGTTTTAGACACCACTTTGACACCACTTCCAACTTTAAAAGGCTCAAATACACATATTCACAATTACATTTTTCCTTTACGGCCTTTTTCCTTTGGGAGGGTGATTTAGGAGTGACCCTATCTGAAGAGAGCTGGACAGAGATTTTAAGGAGATTTCGTAAGTCTTTTATTTGTGCTAGCTACAGCCTTATTCAATGCAAGTTAATGCATCGTACTTATTATACCAAGGTCCGGCTGGCAAAGATGTATGACAGAATATCGGTATTATGTGATGGGTGTCAACAGTCTCCAACTAACTTAATACAGATGTTTTGGCTTTGCCCTGTGCAGTTATTGGACTGAAATGTGTAATACTTGGTCTTTGGGAATCCTTTAAGTGGACTATTTGGGGTAACACCTCAGTCATCTACACTTTGCAAATCCAAAAAGAATCTTGTAGCGTTCACTACTTTGTTGGTCAGTAGACTGATTGTGTTAAATTTGAAGGCAACAGCCACACCCGCTGGATTAAAGAAGTTCTGTATTTTCTCAAACTGGAGAAGATTAGGCTCACATTGAACGGTTGGTTGTTCTGTGAGGTTTCAGGAAGTATGGGGTGGTTTCCTAAAATATGTAAAAGAGACTGACCTCAAATTTAACCCCAATTGAAAAGTAGTTGATGCTTTTGTGTATTACTGCACCGTGTTGGGGACATTCAAGGTTCATGTCAGTATTTGCCTGTACTTTATTTGACCTCTCTGAGCTGCCACCTTAACGTGGTAGAGGAGTTTGCGTGTCCCAATGATCCTAGGAGCTATGTTGTCCGGGGCTTCATGCCCCCTGGTAGGGTCTCCCAAGACAAACTGGTCCTAGGTGAGGGATCAGACAAAGAGCAGCTCGAAGACCTCTATGAAGAAAACGACTAAGGAACCCAGATTTCCCTTGCCCGGACGCGGGTCACCGGGGCCCCCCTCTGGAGCCAGGTCCGGAGGTGGGGCACGATGGCGAGCGCCTGGTGGCCGGGCCTGTCCCCATGGGGCCCGGCCGGGCACAGCCCGAAGAGGCAACGTGGGTCCCCCCTCCAATGGGCTCACCACCCATAGCAGGGGTCATAGAGGTCGGGTGCGATGTGAGCTGGGCGGCAGCCGAGGGCAGGGCACTTGGCGGTCCGATCCTCGGCTACAGAAGCTAGCTCTTGGGACGTGGAACGTCACCTCGCTGGGGGGGAAGGAGCCTGAGCTAGTGCGCGAGGTGGAGAAGTTCCGGCTAGATATAGTCGGACTCACTTCGACGCACAGCAAGGGCTCTGGAACCAGTTCTCTCGAGAGGGGCTGGGCTCTCTTCCACTCTGGCGTTGCCGGCAGCGAGAGGCGACGGGCTGGGGTGGCAATTCTTGTTTCTCCCCCGGCTCAGAGCCTGTACATTGGAGTTCAACCCGGTGGACGAGAGGGTAGCTTCCCTTCGCCTTCGGGTGGGGGAACGGGTCCTGACTGTGGTTTGCGCTTACGCGCCAAACCGCAGCTCAGAGTACCCACCCTTTTTGGATTCACTCGAGGGAGTACTTTAGAGTGCTCCCCCGGGTGATTCCCTCGTTCTACTGGGGGACTTCAATGCTCATGTTGGCAGCGACAGTGAAACCTGGAGAGGCGTGATTGGGAAGAATGGCTGCCCGGATCTGAACCCGAGCGGTGTTTTGTTATTGGACTTTTGTGCCCGTCACGGATTGTCCATAACGAACACCATGTTCAAACATAAGGGTGTCCATATGTGCACTTGGCACCAGGACACCCTAGGCCGCAGTTCCATGATCGACTTTGTAGTTGTGTCATCGGATTTGCGGCTTCATGTTTTGGACACTCGGGTGAAGAGAGGGGCGGAGCTTTCTACCGATCACCACCTGGTGGTGAGTTGGCTGCGATGGTGGGGGAGGATGCCGGACAGACCTGGCAGGCCCAAACGCATTGTGAGGGTTTGCTGGGAACGTCTGGCAGAGTCTCCTGTCAGAGAGAGTTTCAATTCCCACCTCCGGAAGAACTTTGAACATGTCACGAGGGAGGTGCTGGACATTGAGTCCGAATGGACCATGATCCGCGCCTCTATTGTCGAGGCGGCTGATTGGAGCTGTGGCCGCAAGGTAGTTGGTGCTTGTCGTGGCGGTAATCCTAGAACCCGTTGGTGGACACCGGCGGTGAGGGATGCCGTCAAGCTGAAGAAGGAGTCCTATCGGGTTCTTTTGGCTCATAGGACTCCCGAGGCAGCGGACAGGTACCGACAGGCCAAGCGGTGTGCGGCTTCAGCGGTCGCAGAGGCAAAAACTCGGACATGGGAGGAGTTCGGTGAGGCCATGGAAAACGACTTCCGGACGGCTTCGAAGCAATTCTGGACCACCATCCGCCGCCTCAGGAAGGGGAAGCAGTGCACTATCAACACCGTGTATGGCGAGGATGGTGTTCTGCTGACCTCGACTGCGGATGTTGTGGATCGGTGGAGGGAATACATCGAAGACCTCCTCAATCCCACCAACACGTCTTCCTATGAGGAAGCAGTGCCTGGGGAGTCTGTGGTGGGCTCTCCTATTTCTGGGGCTGAGGTTGCTGAGGTAGTTAAAAAGCTCCTCGGTGGCAAGGCTCCGGGGGTAGATGAGATCCGCCCGGAGTTCCTTAAGGCTCTGGATGCTGTGGGGCTGTCTTGGTTGACAAGACTCTGCAGCATCGCATGGACATCGGGGGCGGTACCACTGGATTGGCAGACCGGGGTGGTGGTTCCTCTCTTTAAGAAGGGGAACCGGAGGGTGTGTTCTAACTATCGTGGGATCACACTCCTCAGCCTTCCCGGTAAGGTCTATTCAGGTGTACTGGAGAGGAGGCTACGCCGGATA
>NC_084578.2:29990000-30042500 GCF_033978685.3 Nerophis lumbriciformis
TAATTTCCATCTGATTTGCAGGTGTGTAATTTGTTGTGAGTTCATGCACTGTGTTGGTTTTGTTCTTTGAACAAGGTGATGCTCATGCACGGTTAATTTTGTGCACCAGTAAAAAAACATATAACTTTGTCTTGAATTTGAAAAAATTTTTTTTTTAATTTTTCACTAAAGAAGGGTTCGGTGAATGCGCATATGAAACTGGTGGGGTTCGTTACCTCCAACAAGGTTAAGAACCACTGATCTAGACCACCTCAGAAAAAACTTGTCTCTCCAAGTGCCACTGTAATAACCAACATTAAATTACAGTTGCATAGTCGGCCTAAATATTTATTAAAACAAGGCATAGGTTTTATTTAACAAGTATATTTAATATTTTTGGCCACTGTAACATTACACACAGTTTGAACAGTAACACTGTGTTTAAATATTTTAATTAAATGATTCTTTGGCATACCACTAGATGGAGCCCTCGTACCACTAGAGGCGCAGTCGTATATTGAGAGAGTATGGCCAACTCCGTTTTAAAGTTATTAGCAAACATGGTGCCCTGAAGTCACGTGAGGGGCTTTTGACCAATCAGAGAGAGTATGGTCAGAGGATTTTATAATCGATTGGTCAAAAGCCCCTGACAACAGGGCGCCGTGTTTGCTACCAACTTTGAAACCAAGTTGGCCATACTCTTCCTATTCACGGCTCTGAATAGTAGTACGCGTACCACAGTTTGAGAATCACTGATCTAGACTGAACAATGGCAGCACGCTGCTTTCGGTTTATCCGCTTTCTTTGCACGTCTACATACATGCCAACAAATTAGGATAACAAGTAAAAGTTCAATATTTTTTGTGTTAATTTTAGAAAATCAAAGAAATGTATTACATATTGAAATATGTCAAACCTTTATTTCTGTCAAGTTTGATGGTTATGGCTTACAGATACTAATCAAATCAAATCAAATCAAATCAACTTTATTTATAAAGCACATTGAAAATTTACCACAGGGGTAGCCAAAGTGCTGTACAATGAACAGGTTAAAAGATAAAACGAGTACCGAGCAAACACAACACAACACTAACAGAACACGATAAAAAATAAACAATTAAAATAGAATAAATAAAAACATAAAAACATAAAAACAGGTTCACAGCAGGTGTATTATGGGGCGCCATTGCAGGATGGATATCACTCAGTGTTAAAAGCCATGGAATAAAAGTATGTTTTTAAGAGAGATTTAAAAACAGGAAGAGAGGAGGCTTGTCTAACACTCAGGGGTAGGTCGTTCCAGAGCTTGGGAGCAGCAACGGCGAAAGCTCTGTCACCTCTAAGCTTCAGCCTTGTGTCAGGGACCGTCAACAGCAGCTGATCGACTGATCTTAAGGATCGGGTGGGGCAGTAAGGCTGAAGGAGGTCGGAGAGATAGGTTGGCGCAAGGTTGTTTAGACATTTAAAAACAAATAAAAGGAGTTTAAAATTGATTTGGTAACGCACAGGGAGCCAGTGAAGGGACGCTAAAATAGGGGTGATGTGCTCACGTCTGCGGGTCTGTGTTAGCAGACGAGCAGCAGAGTTCTGCACGAGCTGCAGGCGGGCGAGGGAGGCCTGGCTAATGCCTACATACAGGGCATTACAGTAATCAAGACGAGTCGAGATAAACGCGTGGATTAATTTCTCAAGATCATGTCTTGATAGAAGCGGTTTCACGTTCGCTATTTGGCGATACTAGAAACCCAACATTCAGTTTCTCAGAAAATTTTAATATTGTAAAAAATGTCAATGTAGAAAAGAGTCATGCCCCAATCAGCTGCTTAACTCCAAACACCTGCAAAGGTTTCCTGTCACATGGTCTCTCTGTCTGTGTCAGTAGGCTTCACAATTGCGGGGATAACTGCTGACTTGACAGACGTCCATTAGACAGTCATTGACAGCCTCCACAAGGAGAGTAAGCCACAAAAGGTGATTGCTAAAGAAGCTGCTGGAGTGCTGTATCCAGCATATCCATAGATTGTTGATTGGAAGTAAAGAAGTGGTAAAGGAAAAAGTTCACCAGCAAAAGGAATAAACGCAGCCTCGAGAAGATTGTTATCAAAATCCAATCAAGAATTTGGAAGAACTTCATAAGGTGTGGACTAAGATTGGAATCAGTACAAACAGACAAAGGACTACAAATTCCTTGTGTCAAGCCACTTCTGCAGCATAGACAATGTCAAAAGCGTCTTACCTGAAATGTAAAGGAAAACAACTGCACTGTTGTTCAGTGGTCCAAAGTCCTCTTTTTCAGATGAAACTACATTTTGCATGTCATTTGGAAATCAAGGTCCCAGAGTGTGGGTAAAGAGTAGAGATTCACAGAATCCATGTTGCTTCAAGTCTGGTTTGACGTTTCCACAGTCTGTGATGATTTGGGCGGCTATGTCAACTGCTAGTGTTTATCTACTGTGTTTTCTCAAGTCCACAGTCAACACAGCACTCCATGTTTCTTTCTGCTGGCAAACTTTATGGAGATGCTGATTCCAGTTCAATGACCATGGTGTTACTGTGCTTGATTGGCCAGCAAACCAGGCCTGAGCACCATAAAGAATTGAGAGTATGGGTTTTATGAACAGAAAACAATGAGCAGACAATAAACACAGCGGTACCTCAGGATATGAGTTACATAGGTTTTGTAACACAGCTCGTACCTTAAAGTACCAGCAGAGTGGAAAAACAAGTTTACTTTTTATGCTGAATTGTGTTTCATTGTATCCATTAAACCACATATCCAATTGTATATACAATCCGCAAAGCATGTAAAAATACCGTCTAAACATCACAAAATGCCACAAATTCAGTCGGCCATTTTGAATACTACGCGCCAAATATCTTCTGCAATTTCCGTAGATTCTACGTCACTGTAGTAACACTTCTGCACTCTGACCATATTAACTGTTTAGTCATGCTGGAAATACGCGAGAGTGGCAATTGTACAGTGTTTGTTTTATTGTGGTTTATTATGTATAGTTTGTATGTTTAGCACTTAGCAATGCTGCTGATGCTATAGTGCTATAGATAGATATTACAATACAATACAATAGGATGTTCTACAAACAACTACAGTAGTTTTATGAAGTATTGTTATTATAATGTACAGCATTTAAGCGGACTTCTAAGAAATCTTTTTTTTGATCTGCTTCTCCGTCAGACACACCATTTTTACCTTCACCATGTCTTCATAGATAAATGTCCGCCATTAGGATATTATTTTAACATCCTTGGTTGTGTTTATGGACTCGTTCTGCTTCAGTATAATATAGGTATGTAACGGTATCAAAATCTCATGGTACAACATTATCACATCAAGGCCACGGTATGATATTATTGTGGTATATAAAGTTAAGTTAAAGTACCAATGATTGTCACACACACATTAGGTGTGGTGAAATTTGTCCTCTGCATTTGACCCATCCCCTTGATCACCCCCTGGGAGGTGAGGGGAGCAGTGGGCAGCAGCGGTGCCGCGCCCGGGAATCATTTTTGGTGATTTAACCCCCAATTGCAACCCTTGATGCTGAGTGCCAAGCAGGGAGGTAATGGGTCCCATTTTTATAGTCTTTGGTATGACTCGGTCGGGGTTTGAACTCACAACCTACCGATCTCAGGGCGGACACTCTAACCACTAGGCCACTGAGTAGGTGTCCAAAAAAAAGATGCCATAATGTGTAAAATAAAGTGGCAGGAATGTTTAGGATAAATGTTTTTATCATTATCAATCACAAACATTATTACTACAAACATGTATTTTTAAGTGCAAATAATTGTGCAGGAACATTCACTGTTTAAAATATTTAAAAACATAAATTACAGTTTCAGTACAACAAGTGTAAAAGAATAATGTTCAACTTTTGTGTCTTTTAACATTTACTTTATGAGATGCAGTGGACATGTTTTTATTTACGTTTGGAAAATGCTGTTTCTCAAAAAGGTTAACTAACAATTTAACTTTTAATATTGAAAATGACCTCACAAACTGATGTTCAGCTTTGCTGGCTTCAAATATCTTTTCTGGATGACGGTTTATGACGTGGCCACTTGCACTGCTGGTTAGGTTCCAGGCCCGCCGCGACATCGAGACAGAGACACAGTAGAAAAACAGATGGATGGATTGAGGCATTATCAAGTAGCTTTTCAGTTGATTCCTGCGCGGATGAGAGGCGAAATATCTTCTGACAATCTGAACAGTCCAGTTGTGATCGATTCAGTGAGCTGGGAATGCATTTAACGACCTGGATAGGCAGCACTATATATGTTGAAACATTTCCTGTCCCCCACTTAATGTGTACTGTGTAGGAAATTGGTATACCTCTGTACCAAACGATGGTTCCGTTACAAGAAATACGATTATGAATACATGTACAGTTACATCGCTACCTTGTGGCACTGTTGTGTGATGGATTGTTTTGTCTGCGCACTTTTGTGGATGCTTTGAACGCTACTTAAAATCTGCAATGCAATCTACATCTTGTTGCGTGTTGTTCAAATCCCAGTAGACTTCTCATTTTCACTCCGTTATCACAGTTAAAAACAATGTCGCTTCCAATGTTGCCAATACCGATGCTTTCAAGATGAATGACCCGACCGACTGCGGTCACTCCGACGTGTATGTTCCCTCATGCCCAAAGTTATCTGCTACAGGCAAAAATCCCTGATCAATGTTGTGAACTAGCAGCTGGTGTGATGTCACTTCCAGGACGCACTGTCAAGCAATACTCGCTGTCTAATAACCACTAGTACTTGTCACTTCCACCTGCAGCCGGCTGCCAATGCCAGACTCCTCAAGTAGTTTTTGGCCATTCTTTTTTAAGCCCCACATCCTTTCCTTTGAAGTCCTCACTGCGCACGCTTTGGCAGCCGTGTCAAATGTCATTGCCATGGTATTCGTTCTGAGGCATTATCATTCACAAAATGTGCACATTTAATCTGAAATGTTTATATGATATATTATCATATGCTACACTTGGAAGTCATTTACTTTAATACATTAGTACATCTGAAAAAACCTGGCTCTACAAGTACCATCATAATGACCAACATTAAAATACAGTAGTGTAGTTGGGCTAAGTATTCATTAAAAACAAGGCAGAGGTTTTATTTGTATAGAAGAATATTTAATATTTTGGCCACTGTAACATCACACACAATTAGAACAGTAACAATGTGTTTGAATATAGGGAAATAAAACACTGTATTTTAATCAAATGATTCTTTGGCATACCACTAGTTGGAGGCTGCGTACCACAGTTTGAGAATCACAGCACGAGTACATGTATTTTAAAATTAGATGTTTTTCAGCACATTGACAAGAAATATATAAATACAAATACTGCACGTAAAGAGGACCCCCGCATTGGTGACCCAGCAAATTTGTAATTTTTTATTTATTCTATAATGTTGTTTTTAGTTGTTTCCGCCAAAAGTCAGTGCAGAAAATATGTTTAATTCACCCTAAGTTGGTAAAACATTTGTAAATATATGATAAGCATAAAATGTAAAGCATCAAAAACAGACATTTTTAAGTGGGTCTCAATTACTTGTGTTCATTTGCTATTCTGCTCCTTTCAGGAATTTGCGAGTTGCAATCATGCCATTACCGAAAATTATATGTTGCCACGCAACTTGTCCAATGCCCGCAACTTCCCAGGATATGTTGACCAATCAGTGTCATTTTTGCCAATCAAATGTGTCTCTTAACGACGCTCAAACGTGCACATTACCTATATCACCAAAACTTGTTTCTTGTGTAGACGAAGTAGGAACAGCAACATGTAACATACTCCACTTTTTCCTGCGCAAACAGCACAATTGTCATCTTCCAGTGTAGCTCAGTACCTACCTGTATTTCCAGGGCCCTTCTACGGCGCAAAGCATTCCAGGTAATGGAGTTTACATGTATTTATATATTTATTCAACCTTTGTTTATCCAGGGTAAGGCAATTAAGAAAATATCCTCATTTGCAATGTCGACCTTGCAAAGAGGCAGCATTTTACATGACAGATATGTTGAAGTGTGATGTTAGGCTGCACAATTACTCAAATTTTATCACAAATTTTAATCGTTGTGTATAAGCACAAAACTCCATCACCATGTTGAACTGAAGCATTAACATTATTTGTTTCATTAACAATAACAAACTTTTCCCGGGCTTGTTTCAGCCGATCGCTTCGTTTTACCTGATTTTTTTCGCTTCACGTGGAGTCTCGGGTGTGTTCGAAACCGCATTGCTGTTAGATGGCGACAGATGTGGACAATATTGGAGACATCCAAAAGGAGAAAAATATTTGATTTTGCTTTTATTTTGAAGGCGCAAGACAGGGTTGTGTCACTGATCGCTCCTTCACTTACCTTCTTTGAATCTGAAAGTGTCAAGGAGTAGAGAAAACAAGCAGCAGGCGATCTATTAAACGATGTGTAGGGAACTTTGCCACAACTTGTTTATGGTGCCTTTCCATTTGTCTTCTGGGATGGTGACTGATCCTTTATTTAATTGCTGACTTTGTCAGTGTTCCAAAAACATAAACACTAGCTAAAATGTTTTGTCATCTCATTGAATTGAACGCAGGCTGTAAAGTGTTAGCACACTGAGTTGTCAGTGAGAGACAAAGATTGTGTATTAGATGTAAGAGGTATAACTCCTGTTTATTTTTGTTGGCCAAATTGTTGCTCTAAACCACAAGGTGTTGTTGGAGAACAACAAAGCTTATTTCCACTTAATTTTCACTGGCCAAACTGCTGTGTTTTATCTTGTAATTAAAAAGTAAACACCGTTTTTTTGTTTTTTTTTTACATTATTTATACGTTTTTTTTCATGTCAGGAAGTTATTACACTCCTTTTAAAAACAGTTCATGTGACATAGTGTATTGTGAGTATTTTACGGTGTAAAGTTAATTCCTATATGAAATATTTCTGCTTAAACTATTTATGGATATGTCCCGTTTCCAATACAGTATGTGTCCCTTGGAGTTGCACTAGCATGACTAACAGCTAACCATCGTGCTACAAAATAGAGTCTGGAGACATTTTTCTATTGAGTGCCAACATTTATTGCCAGTGTTTTGGTGAGACATGCTCCCCATTGGAATTCATTCCCCCCCCTCTGCATTTGCGCATGCGTATGAATCCAGGGAATGCGGAAATGTAATTGGTCATTGAAGGACTCTTTCATATGAGTTTAATCAATACACTAAATAACAATATTTTTGTATTTTGTCATGTTTTATACATGTTTTACACTACAAACAATCTAATGGATGATTAGGTCAAGCAGGAGTGTCCAATCGATGATTGTCAAAATAGAGCTAGGGTATCATGTAGTAAGAAAAACCTGACACGTTGATACTAATAATAAACAAAAAACACAAATATTTATCTTTGAATAGATGGATAATGTTTATTTAGCCTTTTTATTAGATTATTCAATTACAAATTACACAATGGCCCTGGCGTCATGGCTGTGCTTGACCACAGAGTCAGCCGTGCCCGTGCCCGCCCTGAGCTGGGAGCTCTGTATTATATTTAATTAAAAAAAATTGTTTTTTTTTACTTCGTAATAGGAAAAAATGGTAATAATAATCAAATGCAAAGGCACATTGACTAAGACGAGAACACAATTAACTGACAATTTCGTTAAGTATAAAAACGAGCTGAGAAGGTTAGCAGAAAAAAAATTAAATCATATTTAATTTTGTCTTGTCGATGGGTGGGACAAGTTTAGAGTATATCCAATCACAGCTCTTTAATGGCGTACTTTGAAAAAGCGTGGGGGTTAAGGACAGCCAATCAAATGCTTTTCCTCTTCAGCTGAGAAAAGTCAGAAGTCTCCGCCAAAAATGAAACCAAAATGTGTGGCTTTAACATTCTTCTACATCGTATTATGTGTACAACTGGGACAAAGTGAAAGGGACGCATTTGATTTTTGCTCCTTTGATGCCATCAGCAGGCGAGTCATCGATCATGACATCACAACGGGTGTTACCATTTAGTGGTCAATTGTACGGAATATATACTGTACTGTAAATTTACTTGTAAATGTTGCAATAAAAAAAAAAAAACTACTGTATTTTTCGGAGTATAAGTCGCACCTGCCGAAAATGCATAATAAAGAAGGAAAAAAACATATATAAGTCGCACTGGAGCCCGGCCAAACTATGAAAAAAAACTGCGACTTATAGTCCGAAAAATACGGTAAGTTAAATCTATTACTCCCGCTGCTTCGTGAGTGTGCATCGCTCGCAAAACCTTCACTGCTGGGGCTCCGTCTTTCCACAACTACATGTAAGATCTGACAAACACTCGTCGTTACTGCAACAATAATTGTTCAAAATTATTGAACCCTTTATTGTGTCCAAAAAATTAGGAGTTGGACATTTTTATGGTATTAATTGATTGATTGATTGAATTATTTATTTCAAACCTGCACAGTACAACAACACACACTTTTTTTTAAACATTTTTGCAGGGACATTTATGCAAGGCTTGAAAAGGGGTTGGATGAAGCAGATGCTTATAATATCCCAACCCCTCTCACTCATTCCACATTTAACATAAACAATATAATACAAGAACAATACTATACAAACAAAAACAAGAAAAGCTCCTGTACACTAACAATACAATAGTACCACTGTTACTATGAGACAAGACAAGACGAGACAAACACACACACACACACACACACACACACACACACACACACACACACACACACACACACACACACACACACACACACACACACACACACACACACACACACAGGCCCAAACACTCTCTGACCATACACCTCTCTCCCATCGCTCTGTGCTTAGGGCATCACTCTCTTTCCTCCTCGTACTTCTTCAGTACTTCTTTTTTAAACAGTCTTTTAAATGTAATCATGTTAGAACAGGTTTTTAACTCGTCCCCTAAGTTGTTCCACAGACTGACTCCACGCACTGAAATGCACATTGATTTTAAAGTTGTTCTAAATTCAGGAAAATATAATTTGTTGTTTTCTCTTAGACTGTAACTATGGTGAGCATCTCTATCCTGGAATAGGTTTTGTATATTGGATGGTAGAGAGTTTTGGGATGCCCTAAACATAATTTGAGCAGATTTAAAATTGATCACATCGTGCAGTTTAAGTTGCTTTAACTCCATGAATAGTGGATTTGAATGATGTCTGTAGTGAACATTGGACACAATCCTAATGGCCTTTTTCTGCAGAGTGACTAAAGGCTGTAGATGGGATTTATAACAATTTCCCCAGACTTCAACACAATAGTTTAAATACAACATAATAAATGAATGATACAATAAAAGCAGAGCATTGGTGTTCAATAAATGACATGATCTCCTCATCATTCCAACACATTTAGCAACTTTTGTCCTCAGGTAATTTATATGAGGCTTCCATGATATATTTTCATCTATTACCACTCCTAAGAATGAATTTTGTTGAACATATTCTATTGGTGTATCATCAATAACAATCCTGATGGGTATTTCACTTTTGCGATTGCTAAAGAGCATGATTTTGGTCTTCTTTAAATTGAGAGACAATTTGTTGGTATTAAACCAAGTTTTTAACTTGATCATCTCCTCAGTTACAGAGGCCAGAAGTTGCTTCACGTCGTCACCTGCACATGTAATGGTTGTGTCGTCAGCAAAGAGGATGAACTTCAGCAGTGTTGATACTTTACATATTTCATTGATATACATTATAAATAGTGTGGGTCCCAGTATCGACCCCTGGGGGACTCCACAGGTTATGTTCATGAGTGTAGATTGATGTTGGTCGATCTGAACAATCTGCTGTCTGTCATTCAAGTAGCGCTTCAGCCATTTCCCTGCCACTCCCTTTATGCCATAGTTTTCCAGTTTATTTACCAAAATCTGGTGGTCAATGGTATCGAAAGCCTTTTGCAGGTCAATAAAAATTCCTATAACAAATTTGTTTTTCTCGATACCATTAGTAATGTTCTCTATTAGATCACTTAAAGCTAATGAAGTTGACCTATTTTGTCAGAACCCATATTGACAATCAGATAATAATGTGTGCTTTTCAATGAAGCCACAAAGTCAATCAATCAATCAATCAATGTTTATTTATATAGCCCTAAATCACAAGTGTCTCAAAGGGCTGCACAAGCCACAACGACATCCTCGGTATAGCCCACATAAGGGCAAGGAAAAACTCACCCCAGTGGGACGTCGATGTGAATGACTATGAGAAACCTTGGAGAGGACCGCATATGTGGGTAACCCCCCCCCTCTAGGGAGACCGAATGCAATGGATGTCGAGTGGATCTAACATAATATTGTGAGAGTCCAGTCCATAGTGGATCCAGCATAACAGTAAGAGTCCAGTCCACAGTGGGGTCAGCAGGAAACCATCCCGAGCGGAGACGGGTCAGCAGCGCAGAGATGTTCCCAACCGATATACAGGCGAGCGGTCCACCCCGGGTCCCGACCCCGGACAGCCAGCACCCCATCCATGGCCACCGGATCTGTGTGTCTCCCCTTCCACAAGGGATAGGGGGGAGCAGAGGAGAAAAGAAAAGAAACGGCAGATCAACTGGTCTAAAAAAAGGGGGGCTATTCAAAGGCTAGAGTATACAAATGAGTTTTGAGATGGGACTTAAATGTTTCTACTGAGGTAGCATCTCTAACTGTTACCGGGAGGGCATTCCATAGTACTGGAGCCCGAATAGAAAACGCTCTACAGCCCGCAGACTTTTTTTGGGCTCTGGGAATCACTAATAAGCCGGAGTTCTTTGAACGCAGATTTCTTGCCGGGACATATGGTACAATACAATCGGCAAGATAGGCTGGAGCTAGACCGTGTAGTATTTTATACGTAAGTAGTAAAACCTTAAAGTCGCATCTTAAGTGCACAGGAAGCCAGTGCAGGTGAGCCAGTATAGGCGTAATATGATCAAACTTTCTTGTTCTTGTCAAAAGTCTAGCAGCCGCATTTTGTACCAACTGTAATCTTTTAATGCTAGACATAGGGAGACCCGAAAATAATACGTTACAGTAATCGAGACGAGACGTAACGAACGCATGAATAATGATCTCAGCGTCGCTAGTGGACAAAATGGAACGAATTTTAGCGATATTACGGAGATGAAAGAAGGCCGTTTTAGTAACACTCTTAATGTGTGACTCAAAGGAGGGAGTTGGGTCGAAGATAATACCCAGATTCTTTACTGAGTCGCTTTGTGTAATTGTTTGGTTGTCAAATGTTAAGGTGGTATTATCAAATAAATGTCGGTGTTTAGCAGGACCGATAATCAGCATTTCCGTTTTCTTAGTGTTGAGTTGCAAGAAGTTAGCGGACATCCATTGTTTAATTTCATTAAGACACGCCTCCAGCTGACTACAATCCGGCGTGTTGGTCAGCTTTAGGGGCATGTAGAGTTGGGTGTCATCAGCATAGCAATGAAAGCTAACACCGCATTTGCGTATGATGTCGCCTAGCGGCAACATGTAAATACTAAAGAGTGCAGGGCCAAGAACCGAACCTTGGGGGACTCCGCACGTTACCTTAACATAGTCCGAGGTCACATTGTTATGGGAGACGCACTGCATCCTGTCAGTAAGATAAGAGTTAAACCACGACAAGGCTAAGTCTGACATACCAATACGTGTTTTGATACGCTCTAATAAAATGTTATGATCGACGGTATCGAAAGCAGCGCTAAGATCAAGAAGCAGCAACATAGATGACGCATCAGAATCCATCGTTAGCAGTAGATCATTAGTCATTTTTGCGAGGGCTGTCTCCGTAGAGTGATTTGCCCTGAAACCGGATTGAAAAGGTTCACAGAGATTGTTAGACATTAAGTGTTCATTTAGCTGCTGTGCGACAATTTTTTCGAGGATTTTCGAGATAAACGGAAGGTGGGACACCGGCCGGTAGTTTACCATGAGGTCAGGATCGAGGTTAGGTCTTTTGAGCAAAGGATGAATAACCGCTTTTTTGAATGCTAGGGGAACAGTGCCAGAGGAAAGTGATAAGTTTATAATATTTAGCACTGATGGACCTAATAATACAAAAAGCTCCTTGATAAGTTTCCCAGGAAATGGGTCAAGTAGACATGTTGTTTGTTTTGTCCCATTGACACATCTTAACAATTCCTCTAGTGTTATTTCATCAAAGAGAGAGAAACTATTTTGGAGGGCTGTATCCTTCGTAGATACAGTCGTATCTGTGTTAATAGAACCCAGTTGTAGCTGCGATGCATTGTCTTTAATCTCCTTTCTAATGAGTTCAATTTTCTTATTAAAGAAATTCATAAAATCATCTGCTGAGTGGGTGGAGCTACTGGGAGGAGTCCCTTGTTGGGTTAGCGATGCTACTGTACTAAACAAAAATTTCGGATCATTTTTGTTGAGGCGGATGAGATTTGAGTAATATTTAGCTTTAGCTAGGGTAAGCATGTGTTTATAAGTTATTAAACTATCACTCCATGCTTGATGGAAAACCTCAAGTTTAGTAGCGCGCCATTTGCGTTCCAGCTTTCTACATGATAATTTATGGGCTCTAGTTTCTTCTGTAAACCATGGGGTGCGCCTTTTAGGGGCTCTTTTAAGCTTTAGCGGTGCTATACTATCAATGGTGTCGCGCAGGGCGTCGTTAAAGTTGTTAGTGAGGTTATCAATAGAGCCGACATAATTTGGGAATGGTGCCATTACCGAAGGCAGTAGGCCAGCAAGAGTCATCGTTGTGGCAGCATTAATGTTGCGGCTGCTATAGTAGTTATTATTATTAGTTTGTTGACAATGAGTCAGAACTTCAAATTTTATAAGGTAATGATCGGACATTACTTTAGTATACGGGAGTATCGTAACTTTGGAGGTGGTGACACCCCTGACCAGCACTAGATCTATCGTATTTCCGTTGCGATGCGTAGGTTCATTTATTATTTGTGTAAGACCACAGCTATCAATTATAGTCTGGAGCGCCATGCACTGAGGGTCCGATGGGGTATTCATATGGATATTAAAGTCCCCCATTATGATTATATTGTCGGCGTGCGTCACTAAATCAGCAACGAACTCTGAAAATTCACTGATGAAGTCCGAATTGGGTCCTGGGGGGCAGTAGATAACAGCCAGGTGGAGAGGCAGCGGTGTGACAAACCTCATAGTAAGCATCTCAAACGAGTTATATTTATTATTTAGGTTCGGGGTAAGATTAAAGTTTTTATTGTGTATGATTGCAACTCCCCCACCCCTTTTAATGGGACGGGCAATATGCGCTCCCGCATAGCCAGGAGGAGACGCCTCACCCAGCGCAAAGAAATCGTCTGGTTTGAGCCAGGTCTCGGCAAGACCAATAACGTCAAGATTATTGTCTCTAATGACCTCATTAACTAATAACGTTTTGGAAGATAATGATCTTATGTTTAAGAAGCCCATATTATAGGTAGTGGGCTGTTTTGAGGAGTTTTTGTTGAAATTATCCGTAGTAGCAATATTAATAATGTTGTGTTTATTATGTGTAGTGCACTTTAAATAATTTCGACCGTATCTAGGAATTGATATGACGGGAATTTTCCGATTGTTTGCTTGATGTTGTGATAAACCGAACGCATCATAACTTGCCACCTCAGTAGAGTGCATGTCTACTTCTGACACAGAAAAAACATTTTTTGAGTTGTGTATTGTTCTAAAATAGTTGCTATGTGTGCAGGTATTATCCAGCCTGGCGCTGGCTAGTTCTATTTTAACTAACTTCTCACCCGGACTAGCGCTTCTTTGAGGATTAGCCTTTCGCTTTGTTGTTAGCCCCGCTCGGCATCCCCGCTTCTGCTTCCGCTCACACCGCTTACGTGTCTTCCGTTGACGGTCCTCGCTGGTACTTAACTCCGCTGCTTTCGAGGCCGCTGGATGTAGCCGGCGAAGAATCCCCATGCTAGCGAGGAGGTCGAAAGTACCCGCATCTTTCAGCCTATAACGGCCCGATCTATCCACATCCAGAATCGTCTGTCGGTCGTATCTGATCACGAAGTGTCCACGCTGTGAGCCAGCCATGAAATAGACAGAATTGACGGGTGCTCTACACTTCCAAGAGCGTCTGCAAGCCGCTGCCATCAGGGCGCCGCCATCTTGCGTCTATTATCAAATAATTTTTCCAATATTTTTGACAACTGTGGCAGAAGGGAGACGGGCCGGTAATTTGTGAAGTAGTGTTTGTCTCCAGATTTGAAGATGGGGATGACTTTTGAGAGTTTCATTTGTGAAGGAAATTGTCCAAGTTGAAAAGATAAATTGCAGATGTATGTGAATGGTTTGATG
Source organism: Nerophis lumbriciformis (assembly GCF_033978685.3). Taxonomy (NCBI): domain Eukaryota; kingdom Metazoa; phylum Chordata; class Actinopteri; order Syngnathiformes; family Syngnathidae; genus Nerophis; species Nerophis lumbriciformis. The sequence goes on from NC_084578.2 coordinate 30,004,313, forward strand.
ATTTCTTCCGCTACATTCCGGACCGTCCTCATGTCGAGGTCATAAATGTCACGTGATGTTTTGTTTTTGCTTTTCTGAATAATCTCTAAGACTTCCTTTTCGACAGTCGGAGTAAAGAACATCGAGTAAGGAATTTTTCCAATAAGTTCCATGGGCTGTTCATCATTAATTGGGATTTTTTTTGCCAGCTCAGGCCCAACTTGAACAAAAAACATATTGAAGCTGTCCGCAATCATCTTCTTGTCACTTATGATTTGGTCGTTCTCAACAAAAAACTCCGGATAACAAGGACTGTTTGAACCATGCCCAATAATTGTATTTAGTACCTTCCAAATTCCCTTTATATCATTTTTCTTTTGGATTAATAGTTTGGTGGTGTATTCTTTTCTGCTTGCTCTTAATATGCTGGTTAATTTATTTTTATATGTTTTGTACTTTTGTTCTGTTTCTATGGTTTGATGCCTAAAAAAAGTCCTATATAAATAATTTTTCTTTTAATGATATTGTAAAGGACTGTTGTTGATTTGATGTTGATGTGCTAAAACCTACAGTCGTGGTCAAATGATTACATACATTTGTAAAGAACATTATGTCATGGCTGTCTTGAGTTTCCAATCATTTCTACAACTCTTATTTTTTTGTGCTAGAGTGATTGGAGCACGTACTTGTTTGTCACAAAAAAACAAAAAAGTTTGGTTCTTTTATGAATTTATTATGGGTCTACTGAAAATGTGACCAAATCTGCTGTGTCAAAAGTATACGGCTATGTTAATATTTGGTTACATGTCCCTTGGCAAGTTTCACTGCAATAAGGCGCTTTTGGTAGCCATCCACACGCTTTTGGCAAGCTTCTGGTTGAATTGTTGACTACTCCTCATGACAAAGTTGCTGCAGTTCAGCTAAATGTGTTGGTTTTCTGACATGGACTTGTTTCTTCAGCATTGTCCACATGTTCTCAATGGGGTTTAAGTCAAGACTTTGGGAAGGCCATTCTAAAACCTTAATTCTAGCCTGATTTAGCCATTCCTTTACCACTTTTGGGGTTTGGGGTCATTGTCCTGTTAGAACACCCAACTGCGCCCAAGACCCAACCTCTGGGCTGATGATTTTAGGTTGTCCTGAAGAATTTGGAGGTAATCCTCCTTTTTCATGGTCCCATTTACTCTCTGCAAAGCACCAGTTCCATTGGCAGCAAAACAGGCTCAGAGCATAATACTACCACCACCATGCTTGATGGTAGGAATTGGTGTTCCTGGGATTAAAGGCCTCAGCTTTTCTCCTCCAAACATAATGCTGGGTATTGTGGCCAAACAGCTCCATTTTTGTTTCATCTGACCACAGAACTTTCCTCAAGAAGGTCTTATCTTTGTCTATGTGATCAGCAGCAATCATTAGACAAGCTTTAAGGTGTCGCTTCTGGAGCAAGGGCTTCCTTCTTGCATGGTAGCCTCTCAGTCCATGGCAATGCAAAACACACTTGACTGTGAACACTGACACCTGTGTTCCAGCAGCTTCTAATTCATTGCAGACCTGCTTTTTGGTGGTTTTCTGACCAATTTTCTCTCAGGAGCAGGTGATCGCTTGTGTTTTCTTCCTAATTGTGGCAGTGACAAAACTGTGCCATGAACTTTATACTTACGAACAATTGTCTGCACAGTTGCTCTTGGGACCTTAAACTGCTTTGAAATGCCTCCAAGGGACTTTCCTGACTTGTTCAAGTCAATGATTTGTTTTTTCAGATCTGTACTGAGTTCCTTTGACTTTCCCATTGTCGCGTTTGTAACCGAGTCTAATGACTGCATCACATGAGCCCTATTTAAATGGGCTCAGAGAAGTCAATAGGTGTCGTCAATTATAATCACTCACATGAAGTTAAGAGGCCATGCCATGAAGCTAATTTGATTTGATTGTAACTTTTCTACATAAAAATTGATAATGTATGTTGCTGTATGTATACTAGCAGTATAGCTCGGCTGGTAGAGTGGCCGTGCCAGCAACTTGAGGGTTCCAGGTTCGATCCCCGCTTCCGCCATCCTAGTCACTGCAGTTGTGTTCTTGGGCAAGACACTTTACCCACCTGCTCCCAGTGCCGCCAACCCTGGTTTAAATGTAACTTAGATATTGGGTTTCACTATGTAAAAGCGCTTTGAGTCAATAGAGCAAAGCGCTATATAAATATAATTCACTTCACTTCACTTCACTACTTTTGACCCAGCAGATTTGGTCACATTTTCAATAAATTCATAAAAGAACCAAACTTCATAAATGTTTTTTGTGACAAACAAGTATGTGCTCCAATCACTCTATCACAAAAAAAATAACAGTTGTAGAAATGAATTGGAAACTCAAGACAGCCATAACATTATGTCCTTCACAAGTGTATGTAAACTTTTGACCACAACTGTATTCTTGTTTAAAAGCTACATACAATATTACTGTTCTTTGTTCAAGCACCTAAGTAATATTGATAAAGTGTTTCGATGTATTCATTAAAGTGATTCAAAGTAATATTTTGATAGACACATCTTATCTGGGCATCTCTTAAGGCTAGTCTAGTAATTTATGCAGAGATGAGATGTGTCAGTATCAAAATATTAATTTGAATTACATCTTGGCAACCAAAAATACATTAAATTAATGATTGCAGTCAAACACTTTATTAATGTTTATTATGTGCACATCGAATCAACAATAGTCCTTTGCAATCCCATTAATACTATCGAAATGGCCAATTCGATAATTTTTTTGGACACAATAAAGGCTGAAATCATTTCGTATACATCGTTAAAATAACTGATTATAAGTGTTTGTCCTAGTAGTAGTAATCAGTTGAAGACAGACAAAGTCCCAGCAGTGCAGCTTTAGCAAGCATGCGCAGTCACGCGGCAGGAATCTATTTTTGTGAATGATCAACAATCAATATTATTGCCATAAATAGAGGGCCCCAAAATCAAATTTTGCTTAGGGCCCCATGAAGGCTCAGGCTCTGGTTATAATTACCAAAAAAGTACAGTCATTTGACAATGAGATCTAAGTATGTGCTTATACTGCCATTTAGTGTCTATTTAGTGTCTACTTTTAATTGTTCGACAATTCTTGTTAAAATCCTTTACTTTTTTAGGTTAAGGTTATAAGGAACACTTAAAACATTGATTAAAAAAATCATAAAATCACAAGTTGATTCAATGTTATTGGGAGAAAAAGCCTCAAAACTTAAAACCGTTTGCACAACTTTCTGAAAATGCTGCCACAAATACAGGCGTTTTAGGCTGCAACAATTACAAAATAGGCCGCAAAATCCTGAAGGAACTGCTATTCGCTGGTCGCATCGGAACCGTAACCCCTGCAAATAGAAAGAATTGACGGTTTATACCGTATATATTTTTCTCCTGGGGACACTTTTTACTACCACATTTGTCAACCAGTTGAAACAATTCAAACCATTCCAACATTAAAATGTTGAAAACATTCAAATACATTGGTGAGATCCCCCAAATTCCCAGAATTCACATCTTTGGCCCACCAATTGAATTGAAATTAACATATATTTTGCTGACTGTACTGATCTGCCTGTTGACGTAGAACACTGATACCTTATTTTCAAAACACACACTCATCTTCAATACCACTTCATTAAGTTGAAGTGCAGTCTAGGGTTGTCATGATACCTGAATTTCAGTAGTCGATACAAATACCTGCGATTTTCAATACTTATTCTATACAACAATAAAAATAAAGACATTTAATCAATGTACTTTCAAATGCACTACTTTATTGAAATGTGTTTCTAACAGTCAAGTATTTGAGATCATTGTAGTTCAACATCTTTTTGAACAAAATGATCAAGAATCAGCTACCAGGTAACTATCCATTCAAAAAAGAATGAATATATCAAAACAAACAATACTGTCCATATAAATATAGTCATAAACCAAAATAGCAGTGGCGTGGAGCATTCAAGTACGGTACATAAAACAAACAATATTTTTTTTAATATCCTCTAAATATGATAGTAGTGTGACGTCATTATGTGATTTGTGATGAAACGGGCTTATAAAAAGGCTAAAACATATATTTAAAGGAGACTTTTGATGAAAATAGTCTTTTTTGATTTATACATGTTACAAATTTGGGTCCTCGTGTTAAATCATTGTCAAAGTATCAAATGATAAAGTTCATGCATTTAAACGTGGCGTCCATACAGTTTTGAATGCCTCTTTTTCCGGGGTTTTGCAGTTGTGATGTCACAGTGAGGTGGATGTCCTTGTTAAGACATTTAATCTACCTCTCACCCAGAGGGAGAGGGGCTCCTCCCCTCTGCTACAGGCAATGAGGAAACATAAAAAACTTATTATAATGTGTTATTTTCACATAATTTTGGCATGCACATAACAGCGTTGTGCAACATGCAGTGAGGTTAGTGCTGGGCCGATAAAACAATATCAATATTCTGTATATTAATTTTCCTGAGGGAACTCTCCTGAAGGAATCAATAAAGTACTATCAATCTATCTATCTATCGCGATAGACACATAATCTATACCAATATAAAATGCGTTTGATAAAATATTCGATACATATGTATATTTTTTGGTAGAAGAAACAAGAAATTATGAAGCAAGATCCATTGCATGAAGTCACTCGGACTCTGGGAACCCAGCTAAACAGGAAACAGGAAGTGTCACTGAGCAATGGGAGTGACACATTAACAGCCAATCAGGTAACGATTTCAACTACAAAGTTTGTATTTTCTAGTTTGTCACTTCACTAGTGTCTTTCTGTCTCGCTGTGAATTCTCTGCATGGAATGGGAAGAGAAAGTGTGATATCTTGATATATCAACTCAATAACAGAAACTTGTCTTTAGTTTTGTTGGTTTTAATGCAGACGGTGCGGCAACATCCTGACACTTCCAATGTGTGGGTTTAATGAGCAGCTTCCCAAACCACTCTGTGAAGTGTTTAATAGTTTATACACTACTGCCATCTGCTGTCTCGAAACTGCAATTACCTTTCAAATTTACTGAAGATATTTTACCACCTGGCTACCATACACCTTCTCGACCGATAAAAAGCACCCTTGGTAAGTTGGAAATTGTAATACTGTATTCATTGGCAGGCTTAAATAATTCATTCAAATAAGACATGCACCTGGGGATAGGTTGATTGGCAACACTAAAATTGGCCCTAGTGTGTGAATGTGAGTGTGAATGTTGTCTGTCTATCTGCGATGAGGTATCGACTTGTCCAGGGTGTACCCCGCCTTCCGCCCGATTGTAGCTGAGATAGGCTCCAGCGACCCCAAAGGGAATAAGCGGTAGAAAATGGATGGATGGATCAATAAATATTGATATCATTCAATATGAAAATAAATATCGTGATACAGTTTTTAGCCATAGTGAGGATACGTCTAAGGAGACCGAAGTGTCCGATACCTGCTCATTCAGCCAAGACACTGTGAAGGCCGTCCGTCCCAGCGCTCAGCACCAGCTCCGCAGACCTGTCTCTTCCTCCACAACTCCAAACGGACTCTGGTGTGGCAGAGACACAGCAGCTGGTCTCCATGGCCAAAAGGCTCCCGGGAGGCAGATCCAGAAGTTCACAAAAAAAGCACCGCAGAAGTCACAAAAGTGCCACTGTCACACAGGAAAAAAAAACACAGGTGAAAACAAGAGGGAAACACAAAAGGATGACACAAGAGCACAGAGCTCCTGCCAACAGCAGCCATTACAGCGGCGCCATCTTGGGGAAAAAAAGTTCCCCATTAGTATCTATATTTCAGCTTTTTTTCATTACGTTACACTTTTTTGTTTAGTTTTTCCAGTTTTGTTTTTTTTGCTTCTCTTCTTTGCAACAATGTGCCACGGTCCATAACAAAAGAGCTGTGTTCAAAAATGGCCCCCAAGCCACAATTTGAACATTACTGGTTTACGTTGCTGCAAAACGGTGAAAGATTATCTCAAAAATGTATTTTTAGCACTTACAGAAATGATAATTGTTTGGTAGCAACTTTGTGAAGGTTTTCTGCACGCTGTGGTAAAACTCACTCTCTGGGTTTGTGTCGTCGGATCTCGGCTCCCACTCGCGTGGTGAATATTTTTTGTGACCGCTTATTTGTTTTACGAATAAATGCATGATGCAAGATACACATTCTGTCACTTCTTTTTCTCGTTCGTTTTCAATGCTCTTTTCTGCTACGTCTTTCAGGTGGGTTGTGAAGCTTACGATGCAAGTTACAAAGCATTATCATTTGTTTATGAACAAAGGAGAAAATAAAGCACCAAATCCGTAATACAAATAAATGAATAACATATGAAAACACTAGATACTTTTTTTCAACAATCGAAATAGCTCACCGAGGAAAATATGTTGTACAGTCTTTGGTATGAACGATACTAATAAAAGCTGGTATCGGTGTCATTTTTTTCATGTTGGTATCGACCTGGAATCGAAGTATCAATTCACTTGACAACCCTAATGCAGTACATAACTTATATATTGTTTAATGTTTTAAACTGAGTAATGTGTGTATTTTCTATTGTTTATGTGTTCAATAGTAGTCCTTTGTCATGTACAGTAATTAAATGTTTTGTGTATTCTCTGTGTAGGTGGTATTCAGTAGATTCTGCAGCCCATGTGACATCAAGGACTTGTTTTGTACAGCCCTGGGTGTACCGAGGTAAAACATACTTTACATGCATGTGTCTTTTAGCTCATTAATTTGTATCTGTATCCTTCAAGCAATGCTGTTTGTGTCAGGCTCCTGGTTCAAAAATGTATAATAACAGTAACATCTAATAATAACACATCAAACCTTTGCTTAAGTGCTGATATATTGGGTTAAGAGAAAAACTGTGTAAAGGGTGATGGCACTACCCGAAATATAGAAAATGCCTTTTAACTCCAAAAATACCATCCATACTGTTACTGATTCTGTGTTTATCTGTAATGTCCCTCAATGTTTCCCATACATTAATTTATTTGGACCACCACAAATAGATTAGGCACTACCTCTTTGCCCTCGTTAAAAAACACATTATAATGGGACTGTTTGTGTAAGTCCGCTTCTTAACACAGCTCTTGTGTACCTTGTCTGCCAGAGAATAAAACAACATACTTTTATAGGTACCGACCAAATTACGCTCAAAAGTTCGACTCCACTTTTCAAATGTGCTAGCTCGATAATTCATATTGGATACGCCATATACATGCTACTGATTAGCATTATGGATTTTACATGGCAATTTCAAAGAAAAAAACAAAGATGCACTTGGAAAAGTTTGGCCCCGAGGTCAAAAAGGTAAAAACTCCTGTGTTAAAACATGTGCAAACTTGAGAGCACACTCAAAGCTAATCTACTAAACTTGTCCACAGAGTATTGCGTCTCTTAATTGAGAAAAATAAAGATTGCAATCCTTTGTCATCAATATTATGTAGAATATATGCTGATTATTAGAACGCCAACAATACGCGGAGGAGATGATGCAAATAGAATTATTCAACATGCACAATGTGATTCATCCTTGAATAAATAGGGTGGTCTGCGCCACTTGTGTACTTGTTATCAATTGTACACACAGTTTTAGGCTGGATGTCTGTTGGATTTTTTGGTCAAATCTAATCATTTTATGTAATCTCATTGAAAAAGATGCAATGTCTGATGTGAACGCAATCTGATCGGCACGCAGACATGACGTCACACGTGGTGCAGTCTTTACGGAAGTAAACATGGCTCCAATTCTAGTAGGTCTCAGTCCTTGCGCATTTGTGGTACTTTGGAGGATTTTATGCAATCAAAGTCAACATTTTCTGAACCGAATTATTGCACGTAGAAGATTAAGAAGGAAGTGGGCATGTATTTTGGCTCTCGAAAGCTTGTGAAACATTTGCTTCAACTTCTGATATTAAGAGGTGTGGGTGAGCAGTCGAAGCCAGTAGTAATTAAACATTGACTGAGTTCCTAAAACATTATTTGTGCCTGTTTTTGCTTATTTGTCAATTATTTATTTTGCAACCGTCTGTTTTGGTGAAGAATTATGACACTTATCGCTTTTTGATGACTTATAGGTCGGATGAACGCGATCCGATTGTTCAGACTGCAGTTGCATCGGATACTCAAATCAAATCAAACTTTATTTATATAGCACTTTCCGTGCACAGGCAAGCACAAAGTGCTGTACAAATCAAAACAAAACAAACAAAAATAATAATAAAAGAAGAGAAGAAAACACACGCATTCACACACATGCACATTTATATATATATATATATATATATATATATATATATATATATATACACACACACACAGCACAAAACATACAACAAAACAAATGTAAACATTTTAATATAAATAACTCAATAAAATAATAAAAACAGATGATTAGGGAAAAGCCTGATTAAAAAGGTGTGTCTTTAGCCTTTTAAAAAAAGTCCTACGGTTCTCTAGCAAGCTGTTCCACAGGTGGGGGCCATAGTGGCTTAATGCCGCCTCACCGTGGGTCTTTGTTCTGGTATTCGGTAAAGCTAAAAGGCCAGTGCCAGAGGACCTCAGGATCCGCGAGGGTTGATAAAATGAAGTAGGTCAGCTAGATAGGAAGGCGCAAGGCCATTAAGTACATTTAAAAACTAATAATAGAACCTTAAAATCGACGCTGAAGCGGACGGGAAGCCAATGCAGCGACTTTAAAACTGGTGTAATGTGCTTCCGCCTCTGGTCCTCGTCAGCTCGCGTGCAGTTTAGTTGTGTAATAATTGTAGACTTCTGATATTATTCTTGGGAAGGCCAGAGACCAGAACATTACAATAGTCGAAATGACAGTAAATAAAAGCGTGCATTAGCACCTCTGTGTTGGCCTGAGAGCGAAACCGGCGGACTCTGGCTATGTTCTTAACATGATAAAAACCTATTTTTGTAATTTTTTTAATATGTGGGATAAAGGTCAGCTCGGAGTCAAAAATCAATTTTGGTAAAAGTTTATCCCTCTGGTCTTCAGGACCTATAACTAAAACATCTGTTTTGTCCTGATTAAGCTGTAGGAAATGATCTGCCATCCATGATTTGATGTCTACAATGCAGTTAAAAAGGGTAAATATTGGTCCCGTGTCATCAAGAGACATGGCAATGTACAACTGTGTATCATCAGTGTAACTGTGGAAGCTGATGCCGTGTCTCCTAATGACGTCTACAAGATGCAGCATGTAAGGATAAAAAAGAATGGGACCCAAAACTGAGTCTTGAGGAACCCCACATCTTGTGTCATTGGTTCCCGAGGAACATTCATCCATGCTTCCAAAACATCTGTCTGTGAGATAAGAGCAGAACCAGTTAAAAACAGTACCGGAGAGGCCCACTAGGTGTCGAAGTCTCTTTAATAAAATGTGATACTTTTGACACAGTAGACCAGGGGTCACCAACGCGGTGCCCGCGGGCAGCAGGTAGCCCGTAAGGACCCGCTGGCCTGTTCTAAAAATAGCTCAAATAGCAGCACTTACCAGTGAGCTGCCTCTATTTTTTTAAATTGTATTTATTTACTAGCAAGCTGGTCTCGCTTTGCTCGACATTTTTAATTCCAAGAGAGACAAAACTCAATCAGAATTTGAAAATCAAAGAAAATATTTTAAAGATTTGGTCTTCACTAACTGACAAAGAAACGGATAACAGATTTGGTGTCCAGTTCAAAGTGTGACATGATTTATTTAAAAAATTGAGAGTTGACTTTTGTATTTTGCATGAGTTATTATTTGTACAAACATGGTGCAAAATCATTCATGATTTGTTAAAAAATGTTAGTGGCTAGCTAGTTAAAATGGGATATTGTGATTTCACAAGACTGTCTTAGAAGTGATCATTTGAAAATGTTCAATTTAAAAAATGTGCACTTAGAGAAAATATTTTTTTTTTTAAAGTGTTGCATATTGATATTTATCTGTATCTATATATATTTATTGTGAGAAATCATTAAGATGATCAGTGTTTCTACAAAGATAAATATGATTAATTATTAATAATAACATAGAGTTAAAGGTAAATTGAGCAAATTGGCTATTTCTGGCAATTTATTTAAGTGTGTATCAAACTGGTAGCCCCAGCGATGAGGTGGCGACTTGTCCAGGGTGTACCCCGCCTTCCGCCCGATTGTAGCTGAGATAGGCTCCAGCGACCCCAAAGGGAATAAGCGGTAGGAAATGGATGGATGGAAACTGGTAGCCCTTTGCATTAATCAGTACCCAAGAAGTAGCTCTTGGTTTCAAAAAGGTTGGTGACCCCTTCAGTAGACTAACGCTTAGATTCAGCAGAACCAGAACATACGAAAAAAGCCTGGGTCAAGTTTGAAAAATTCGGAATTGCACTATTCACATTGACATGAACAAATCTGATGCTGGTCACATTTGGGCAAAAACCATCAGAATGAACCTTCAGTGTGAACAATGCGTAAGTAGAGCACACGCAACACGGCCACTAATAGTACACACAATTTCATAGCTTGCAGACGCTGTTAATAGCACATGTTATTTGGATCTTAGTAGATCAGGCCCTTAGAATATAAACACTTTGTAGAACTTGACAAAAAAGACCAACACATTTTACATAATGGCCTGACTGCAGAAACACACTTACGGCAAACTACTTGCAAACGAGACTCAAAAGTTTAAGAAAACAAGTGGACAGCACTGTTAAATAAAACTAAGTTTTATTATTTAGGAAATTTACATTTAATACCACATGAACACACACAAAAGTGGCGTAAATTAATACCGTATCAGTTCAAATGTTAAATGTACTCATTCTTTGTCGCAGGAGGGTTTGGTGTTGCCAATTTATTGATTTTGTAGCTATATTTGTTATCAGACACCTGTGTGTCACCTGTGCAACAAATCTAGTGGATAGACTCAAATGGAGAGTCTCTCAAAAGGATAAGGTATACATTAGATGTTGTTTTAAAGTCAAAGAACACAGCAGTTTGTCATCTATTTCAGTGGTTCTCAACCTTTTTTCAGTGATGTACCCCCTGTGAACATTTTTTTAAATCAAGTACCCCCTAATCAGAGCAAAGCATTTTTGGTTGAAAAAAGAGATAAAGAAGTAAAATACAGCACTATGTCATCAGTTTCTGATTTATTAAATTGTATAACAGTGCAAAATATTGCTCATTTGTAGTGGTCTTTCTTGAACTATTTGGAAAAAAAGATATACAAATAACTAAAAACTTGTTGAAAAATAAACAAGTGATTCAATTATAAATAAAGATTTCTACACATAGAAGTAATCATCAACTTAAAGTGCCCTCTTTGGGGATTGTAATAGAGATCCATTTGGATTCATGAACTTAATTCTAAACATTTATTTTGTTGAAGTATTATTCAATAAATATATTTATAAAGGATTTTTGAATTGTTGCTATTTTTAGAATATTTAAAAAAAATCTCACGTACCCCTTGGCATACCTTCAAGTACCCCCATTTGAGAACCACTGATCTATTTAATGGATTTGTCAAGCTGTGGCAGCGTCACAGAAAGTTGTGTACAGGAAGTTTCACCTTTGCTCTACAGCACAGGTGTCAAGCTCAATGCCTGGGGGCCAGATCTGGTTTGCCGCATCATTTTAAATGGCCTCCGAAAACCTGGAAATAATGTGTCAATACCTTTAGATAAGTACTTAATCTTCGCTTACCCAAATGTATTTGTTCTTTCTATTTGACCAAAAAAATATACATCCATTCATCCATTTTCACCGCTTGTCCCTTTCGGGGTCACGGGGGGTGCTGGAGCCTATCTCAGCTGCATTAAATTGCATATTTTTTCAACTTCAATATTATCCAATTCGGCAAGCAATATGTTATTGTCATACTTTCCAAACCATTTTTCGGGTTAAAGTAAATATCTGTATATATCTGCTTGACGTATGATCTCAAAGCAAGCTATCCATCAAATTGTACACTGTAGAAATGACAATAGATTTTACGGTGAAATTTACAGTGAATTTTACAGCACATTACTGTACATTGAAAATCTCTACCGCTTTTTTTTTTACGGTAAAATTCTGTCAGCTAAGCTTTTTTTACTGTCATGATCTGTTTTGTTTAGTTTGGTATTTCCTTAGTTGTTGGTGAGTTCTGTTGTTAAGCTTTGCCGTAGGTTCCGGTTTTGTATTTTTGCCTTGTTATTGGAATAAATCACCTTCTTATCTGCATAATACTTGACGTCCTTCTGCATCTTGGGGAAACAACCACCGCAAAACCATGCGACTCCGACGTAACAGAAGAACAAAATAAGACTTGCGCAACGGATCATATTTACTGTATAATCCCTGCTTTGTTTTTACCATTTCTCCATTTACAGTAACATGATTGTAGATTTCACTGTAAAATTGTGGCAACCCAGCTGCTATTTTTTCCCCATAAAAAAACAGTGAGTTTTTCCATTTCCAATATAAAAAACCTTTTTACTACAGTAAAATTCTGGTAGCTGATTTGCCAGTTTTTATTGTAAAATATAAACATTTTTTAGTGGGAGTAAAAAAAAAAAATCAAAAATCAAATGCATAGGCAAATTCATATATTATTTGCTGTCACAAGCGGCCCTCTAAAGGCAGCCCTAACTGCAATATGGCCCTCTATGAAAACAAGTTTGACACCACTCCTCTACAGTATGCACACATAACTGTGTGTGCATCCAGGGAACACTGAACAAAGTGATGAACAAAAAAAACGATCAATAAAAAGACATAAACATGTAAAACTTCTGGGGTTCCTAATATAGACCTTAACCATCCAAAAGCACTCTCAAAACAGAACAACGTGAAGGGAGAGAAGAAAGGTAATATTTGTTGTGTTTTTTTTATCTGCCACAACGTTGTTTCTGTCTCCTATAGCATCCATTACAAATACTGTTCATGCAAATACATGATGATCAACTATGCAATTTAGACCACTCCCCCCTCAGCCCACCAAACGTTCACTCCAGAGGATGTTGGTTGGCAGTTGCATTGCTGGCCAAGCTGCAAACCTTAAAAATCTTTATTTTATTTCAGTTTTTAGTTGAGTGTTATGTCAAGCAAGCAAGCAAGCCTGTAACTTCCACTAGTTTCTTTCTTTGGTTGTCATGATCTTATAAACCTAGTTTGGACTTGCAGTGAAACTTGTATGTTTTTGTCTCTCCGCAGGAACACAAACCTGTCTCTGCTGGATTCTACTGGAGCTATGGTGTCTATTGATCCGACCATGCCATACAACTCAGAAAGGTTATACGGTTCTTTTATTTTTTTAGATCACGTTGCTTCCATTTAATCGCAAAAAAATGGAAGTTCTAGGAGCAGGACAGTAATTATTAGGGGTGTCCAGATCAGATATTGATTCGATATCAGCAAAAAGACAAGTATGGGATGATATCTGCTTGCATGTCAAATCTATGATATCAACAGTCCAGCAAGACATTTAATTGTGCAAAGCTGGACAGCCAGTTGACATCCAAATATCCTCCAATAAACCTGCAAGGGTGGTCATTTCTTATAATTTAGTCATTTACAAAAAGTAAACATGGTAGGCACACAAGATAGACACTCACAAGTTACAGTTTCATAATAAAGATACAAAGTCTCCAAGGTAGAAGTGTAATAGAAAGTATCCAGTAACAAACGTGTCTGGTTTTGCGTCATGACACCTAAGCTTAACTGGGTAACCACTAGGTCAAAAACAAATTACTATTTCACTTTAAATTTAAAGAGAGCATAAGTCTGTCATAAGGTTAGTGTTCTGTATACCTAACATGTCAAGTGTATTTACTCTGCACAGGTCCCACACTTCCTCACCGTTTAAGCTTTAGGTGGACTCCACTCTCAATAATAAACGCAATTGTCTTTTCTCCATTTATTCAAACCACAGTTTTCAGTTTCCAGTGAAATTAGCAGCATAGCAGTTTGCTATTTGCGGGTGAAAAACCTTTGGAAGAAATGCAAGACACTAATTAAAACCATTTGAATGAAATAGCAGGGATAACATCAAGTAGCAGTTAGACATGGTTTAGCTTTAGCAGTCTTTATCTCAAATCTTGCATAATTAACTATCTTTCCCATTTTGCAGACTAAATCTAAACACCCCATATACACCAAAACAATTTTAACTAACAGTACATGTAATCATTAATTTAAACATATATACATGCATACAAACAACACCACTAAGCAGGAAGAGCATTTGCTATCAAACTTGAGAGCAAAACATGGACAGTCTCTTTGGTCCTCCAGCGAGTGTTTTTGTGCAGTTCCCAAATCTTTGTTTGTCCAGAGCATTCGCCTTCATCCCACTGCACACAGCAGATTCAATATAAAGCCAACTCGTGCCCTGATTGGAGTCCAATCTACCTGGTGCAGAGGCCAGCTGGTAGATTAGGATTGGATTCACCCGGTGTCAAGTCCTGCACAGGTGTGGCACCAGGCAGTTTGCCGCAACACCTACCACGGTTCCCTGAGTTATTTCACTTGATCAAACCTTTTCTAACATTCCACACAATACAAGATAATAAAAATATGTAGTATAATCTGTGCTGATAGGGTATCATATCCAGCAATACGCAAAGCTTCAATATCGGTATTGTATCGGAAGTGAAAAAGTTGTCTCAGGACACCCTGGTAAAAATTTCAGCACAGCACACAGTAAAAATGTAAAATAGAACAATAAGGCAGTAACAATTAAACACCGTGTAAATGCAATACAAAAATATGCAGTGATACATCAGTTTTTTTACACCCCACTTTTTGTAGGATTTGGTTTTGCTGTAAGTCTTCTTCTAGTTATTGTATATCAGTTGTCGTACAGCAAATACTGGGTGTAACAAAGTAGCCCATTTTCCGCGTATCATTTTGCAGAATAGACCGTACTTTAAATTAACATTACGAGCAGCAACAGCTTTGTGTTTGTATGCTAGCGGCCCCGCCTCCACTCACAGAGAGAGAAAGAGTGGATGACTGACAAGAGGCTTCTGTTTTTTTCATTCCGCTGTTGATAGCTCAAATACTTATGGGCAGATTTTCCTGCTGGCGCGCAAGACGCAACATTACATAACTTGAAACATGTAGAGGTTGACTTCCTACTTCATGATTCCATCCATTTAGGGCCTAATCTGCTAAAGGTTTGCGTGTACTAAAACACATGCAAACTTGATAGCCCAAACAAAGCGGATCTACCAAACTTGCGCAAAGGACTGCATCTCTTATGTGAGCAGAATAAAGAGCACAGTCCATTCAGCAAGCCTGTCTTCATGAATACACAGAATAAATGCTGATCATCTGACCGCCCTCAATACTGGAAGGAGAAAATGCAAATATAACCATTTAGTACGCGCATTGTGATTTATCAAGGCGGATTACTGTTCTGCGAGCGCTATTTTGCATTTTTATTTAGCATGTCTGAAAAGTATGTACAAATGCACATGGCTGTGAGAAAGGAGGTGCTTGTGCTATAAAGACAGACGATGGGCAGAGAATCCTCCTTCACATGTGTATGTGTCAACATATTTGGAAAATTTGGATAATTCAGAATTTTTTTTTTTTTTACATATTCAGCGTTATAATTTTATAATTGTATAGCTGCTAGAGGACTTTAAAGGTGCAGTTTGCAACTTCCTCAGAGTAAAATTTTTCGAAACAAAAAATATAACACCACTGGCTAGCTAATGTTGCCATTAGTGGTTTAACAGAACACATTTGTTTCACAATTGTCTATATTTTTCACAATTACAAAGTTTATGGACTAAAAATAAAATGATTGGTGTTTACGGCGGTCACTCACCCGTTCTCGTCAACACGTACGCGCAGATAGCGCGTGCACACATACAAAAACAGTCATGGAGAAGTAACTAACACTTTGCAGTCATGTTGTTATGATAAAATATACATTCAATGAAAGCCAACGCTAGCCAAATTGCGATTATTAGTTAACAACCCGCGTTTGTATGTGTTAAGTACGTACGTATTTACGTCATTACGAAGGAGAAGCCGTAAGAGGGCAGGATATAATGTGTAAAATACATTGGACAGTTGGCACCCTTTGATTGATTGATTGAAACTTTTATTAGTAGATTGCACAGTACAGTACATATTCCGTACAATTGACCACTAAATGGTAACACCCGAATAAGTTTTTCAACTTGTTTAAGTCGGGGTCCACGTTAATCAATTCATGGTCATTCATGCCTTCTAGGCATCTCTGTAAATACTGCAAACAGTCCCTTTAAAGGGCTGAATAAAACAAATTCAATTGATGCGTTTTGGTGTCCGCTGGTGTTTTTTTGTTTTTTAAAGTTTGTTTTCTCATTTAGTAAATATACAGTAATATCATATTATGTATCTCATATCATATTATGTATCTCCTATATGAAGAAAAAAGCATTTTCTTGCGTTTTAGTCATTCCAGATGCATGAATGCCCTGCGTTGCTGTGATAGACAAACAGCATTCGCGCTAGAGAACAACAGATGTGCCAATAATAGTTTCTGTTTCTGTCAATAGATTGAATTTCTATATTGCAGAAAAGGTGTTGCATATTATAGATGTTTGCTGCTAGTTGAACATCGCACACAGGTTGGAGAGCGTAATAACATGAATGTGGAGGGAAAGGAGTGTAATGACAATAGTACACGCAAAAAACGAATTTAAAGGGGAACTGCACTTTTTGGGGAATTTTGCCTATCGTTCACAATCATTATAAGACACAAAAACACACACGTCCTATTTTAGGATTTTAAAGATGATAAAAAACGCTTGGAAGAGGCGGCTAAGGATGAGTCACTGTTGTAGCCTTCAAAGCCCTCTAAAACAACTTCAAAACCCTCCATCAACGTTTTATATTGGCACGCTGCAAGTGTATATTAAAGTTAAAGTTAAAGTACCAATGATTGTCACACACACACTAGGTGTGGCGAAATTATTCTCTGCATTTGACCCATCACCCTCGATCACCCCCTGGGAGGTGAGGGGAGCAGTAGGCAGCAGCGGTGGCCGCGCCCGGGAATCATTTTTGGTGATTTAACCCCCAATTCCAACCCTTGATGCTGAGTGTCAAGCAGGGAGGTAATGGGTCCCATTTTTATAGTCTTTGGTATGACTCGGCCGGGGTTTGAACTCACAACCTACCGATCTTATATAATGTAATAACAAACATGTTCATAACCAGTGTTGGGTTAGTTACTGAAAACCAGTAACTAGTTACAGTTACTAGTTACTTTATTTCAAAAGTAACTCAGTTACTAACTCAGTTACTTACACCAAAAAGTAATGCGTTACTGTGAAAAGTAACTATTTAGTTACTTCTTTTTTTTCTCCTTTTTTTTTTAAGGCTCCCATTAATGCCCTTTTAGCCTTCATTTCAGTACTGTTATTGCACTGGAGAATAATACAATCTGTTGATCAACTTGACATGCATTTGCATCACTGAACTCTGCTAAGCAATGTGCTCTACATACAACACACAAAGACAAAGATATGTTTCAAAGAGCCAATTTATTTCAGGCCACAACAAATTGACAAAACTATTTTAAATAGCTGCAACATAACATACATAAGGAACAAACCACATAATAACAACATAGCTTTAAACCTGGCTTCACCCAAGGAAGGCACACATGACATGATTATACGTCATGTCACTATATACAACACACATACTGCTATTCACAAAGCCTAACCAGGCATTTTTTTCTCTCAAGGAATTGTGAAATAAAATCATGTATTCAGGAGATCAACACTGTAGTGAAGCCCAGAACACTCTACACATTTCCCCACTTTTAGTTTAGAGATAAGGAAAGCTTGGCCTGGCCCACTAGCATCCCTCTTTATGTTTGTGAACTTTATAGTTTATACATTTAGAGTGATGTGATAATCAAACACTCTAGAAGTCTAGAATGAAAGAGTATATAAGAGAATTGACAGAGTGTGTACCTTCAATGATGAGCAGAGGCAGAGTTTGGAGTGTTTTTTTAGCTCGCTTTCCATGTTTATGTACTCACTGTGCAGGGACTTGGAACATGTTTTCCGTGCCATTTGTTGTTTGACGCCGGTATCATGCTAATTAGCTGCCTGAAAATGGGTGACTCCACTGTAGAAATAGCCTGCATGTCTTCTGGCACATACGCTGCAATGGCTCTATCAATGTTGTCCTGGCTAGCAGTCCCTCCATTAAAATCCTTAGGTGGAGGTGAAGTGGCATTGGAGTCTGTGTCTCTCTTTACTAGCTTCATCGAAGCATGTTGCTTATGTGGCGTGGCGAAGTTGGGAGAGTGGCCGTGCCAGCAATCTGAGGGTTACTGGTTCAATCCCCACCTTCTACCATTCTAGTCACGTCCGTTGTGTCCTTGAGCAAGACACTTCACCCTTGCTCCTGATGGGTCCTGGTTAGTGTCTTGCATGGCAGCTCCCTCCATCAGTGTGTGAATGTGTGTGTGAATGGGTGAATGTGGAAATAGTGTCAAAGCGCTTTGAGTTCCTTAAAAAGGTAGAAAATCTATACAAGTATAACCCATTTACCATTTATGTAGCTGTTTCAGCAGATTTGAATTGCTGTTTTGGGCAGTATTCCTGGGCGCGGTTACTGCTGCTGCTCACTGCTCATCTCACCTCCCAGCGGGTGATCAAGGGTGATGGGTCAAATGCAGAAAATAATTTCACCACACCCAGTGTGTGTGTGACAGTCATTGGCACTTTAACTTTAAGTAGATAGGATCTTTGATCCAAGACACAACTTACATTTAACTAAAATGTTATTTTCTTTGTGCTCGACAAAAGAAAAGTAGTGACAATGTCTCTATGTTAAGAAACTCGACTTCTGGCTTCGCCATGATGTCTTTTTAGTTGTTATGAGAGTAGCGTATGTGTGTGTGTGGCCCTTTAAGATATGACAGCATGTGAGGTGAGTGACGTCAGTGAGTGAGTGGGCGAGAGAGGTGAGGGAGCGCAACAGTGAGTGAGTGCAGGTGCTCTAGCTTGGTGGATGGCTGCGTGTAAGACACCAATAAAGTCGCTAAGTTGCAACAAACCGCCGGCCTCGTCATTCACCCTCGAGTCCGGAGCTGTAAAGACCCACTGCCGGGTAAAATGAAGGGTGTTAGCCTTGAAGTACATAGGCCCTGGAGGAACGTCTCCGCTGCGCTCCGCTCCTCGGTCGAGGAAAGCACGCCTTTTCTTTTCCTTGTGAGACAGAAGGACGACACTTTTTCTGTTTCTAGCCGATACTACATTAAAAAATAACGCAAAATAACGCAGTAACGCATCATGTAGTAACGGTAACTGAGTTACTGAATCTAAAAAATAACGCGTTAGATTACTAGTTACCGCCGAAACTAACGGCGTTACAGTAACGCGTTACTTTGTAACGCGTTAGTCCCAACACTGTTCATAACTATATGTAATATCTGCAATATTTACCATATTTTGGTCATTTTAAACATTGCTGGAACTAATTTCCTTGGCGCATTTGATTTCGTTTCCAAAGCAGCGCACGTCCGACTTCCGGAGTGTGTTCTAATCATGGCAGACTTGGTAATAGACAACAAATTTTTTGGACAAATGAGGATTCACAACCTTATTGTTTTAAAGCTGAATATACGGAGGATGAACTACTGCTTATAGAAGCCAGCGCGAATAGAAAATTAAACGCTGACCATGACGGAAGCCGAGAGAGTAAGGTCGGCGTAACTTTGATGCTGCAAATGTGGAGGTTGGAGGCAAGCTATGCAGACATAAATGGAGTGCTTACCCAAAATCAACTGGGAACGTCTCCCGGCAAGCTGGGCCAAAAGCACAACTGTCCAACGAGTGAGTCACTGTAATACTGAATATGATACATGCAACACATCATGCGTGTTATTACAACTACAGTACATACACTGTTGAGACAGCTGTGTACAAACAAAACATAAAGTTAAAGTTAAAGTACCAATGATTGTCACACACACACTAGGTGTGGCGAGATTATTCTCTGCATTTGACCCATCACCCTTGATCACCCCCTGGGAGGTGAGGGGAGCAGTGGGCAGCAGCGGTGGCTGCGCCCGGGAATCATTTTGGTGATTTAACCCCCAATTCCAACCCTTGATGCTGAGTGCCAAGCAGGGAGGTAATGGGTCCCATTTTTATAGTCTTTGGTATGACTCGGCCGGGATTTGAACTCCCAACCTACCGATCTCAGGACGGACACTCTAACCACTAGGCCACTGAGTAGGTTAAACATGAAATGTGGGCTAATACTTTGCAGACACTCTTGTCAGTTCTATTCAACACAGTAGAGAGGAACCCAAGGATGCAGACGGACGGTGAGTAAAACAGGTATTTTACTGAGGAAAATTACTCACAACAACGATGCAAACATGAGGTAACAAAAAGCGACGGTGCGAAAAAGAGAACAACCGTGGAAAAAAGAACAAAAGCTACTATCTACAAATATAACTAGACTTGGGTTGATGTTGCAAAACGTGCACTCTACCAAACAACACCAAGCTGGATGGCACTGGGAATGGCCAAGATAGTAGGCATCAAAAAACTCGGGAAGCACCGGAAACTTTTGGCGAAGCACCGGAAACTTCTGGCGTCGAGAGCTGAGGAGTGGAATCGCCGAGTGCCATCCAGCTGTCAAGGTGCTGCTTAAGTAGTATCTGGGAAGATTGGAAACAGCTGTGCACGTCTCACAACTCCTCCCCCAAGCGGAACACAGGAACTCTAGGGGGAAGGAGAAATGTAAGAACTAGGTCAACTGCACCAAAAAGGGAAAACTGAAAATACAAACCACAAGGCGGTGACAACTTTAATATGATTGTTCATGTTTTTCAGTCAGCACAGATTGGTGTCCTATCGCAGTGTGTTGTGCATTACAAACTCAAAAGTGATTCAGCTGCTGACGCAGAAGCGAGCTTATCTCTCGCCGTAGCTAGCTCACGGCTAATATCGTAGCACGCTGATGTGTTAGTACGCTAGAAAAACAGTTCCTCAGTGTTGGCTCTTACTAGAACAATGTTGCTATAGCTTATGGAACATAAATGAAGTATTGTTGGTGGTTTTTCAATGCATTTTCAAAGTCATTTAGAGGCAGACTGGATTGCTTCCATTAGCTGCATTGCTAGCCACCTAGAACAAGCTTAATTGTTGTGCATGTTGGAATGCAAAAAAAACCTCTTAACTCTCATAACTATTGCGAACAATACGCAAAATTCCAAAAAAGATGGTTTGCACCACTTTTCAATTACACACAGTCATAGTAGTTCACTTCGCTACACGTCCATTAATATTACATGCAATTTTATAGTCTGCACACACTGTTTAGCGTGTGGTAGATCAGGCCCTATGTGCAGTGATCATCACCACTGGCAGCCAAACAGCTGCAGAGCATGGTGCTACCACCACCATGCTCACTTTTTTCGGTTTTAAGAAGCCTCCCCTTGACTACTTATCTGACCAGAAAACATTTGTCTCGGAGGCTTTGGTTTGTTCATGGGGGAAGCTACAAATTTTAGCTTGATGGTGTCGATTTTGGAACTAGGGCTTCTTCCATCCATTTTCTACCTATAGCAGTGTTTCAGCAGTTACCAGTTTGTGGCAGGGATGATGCTTGATGGTTCCTGAATTGTTGCTGACCAGCACAATTGAGTATGTCAATAGCAGAAAAGGGCAATATAAAGTTACCAACTTGGAATCCATTGCAGCCGGTCACCAATGAGGGAGGTCCCCACATATGCGGCCCCTTCGCAATGTTTCTTCTTTTTCCCATTTTGAGCCTTTTTGAGTTTTTCCTTTCCTGGATGTGGGTTCAGATTAGGGGATGTCATTGTGGTTTGTGTGGCCCTTTAAGGCACTTGTGATTAAGGGCTGTATTAATAAACTTTGATTGATTGATAGAACCTTACAGTCTGCAACACTGGTGTCACAGTTTGGGTGTGGTTGCATGGCAGGTGGATTTAAATGCAGGGATGCAAGGAGTATGCAGATCAACAACATGATTTAATAAACCATAAACACTGTAACACTGGGAAAACACAGCAGCGAAAATGCTAAATTAAAAAGGAAAGTCTGCAATAGTCCAATAGACACAAATAAACCTTCAAACTCTCCACAATACACAAATGATGAACAAGGCAAAGACTTAACAGAATACAGGCAACTAAGTACAGAGAAACCGATTAGACTACAAGGTACAAACCCCGTTTCCATATGAGTTGGGAAATTGTGTTAGATGTAACTATAAACGAAATACAATGATTTGCAAATCATTTTCAACCCATATTCAGTTGAATATGCTACAAAGACAACATATTTGATGTTCAAACTGATAAACTTTTTTTTTTTTGCAAATAATCATTAACTTTAGAATTTGATGCCAGCAACACGTGACAAAGAAGTTGGGAAAGGTGGCAATAAATACTGATAAAGTTGAGGAATGCTCATCAAACACTTATTTGGAACATCCCACAGGTGTGCAGGCTAATTGGGAACAGATGGGTGTCGTGATTGGGTATAAAAACAGTTTCCCAAAAAATGCTCAGTCTTTCACCAGAAAAGATGGGGCGAGGTACACCCCTTTGTCCACAACTGCGTGAGCAAATTGTCAAACAGTTTAAGAACAACGTTTCCCAAAGTGCAATTGGAAGAAATTTAGGGATTTCAACATCTACGATCCATATCATCATCAAAAAGATCAGAGAATCTGGAGAAATCACTCCACGTAAGCGGCATGGCCGGAAACCAACATTGAATGACCGTGACCTTCGATCCCTCAGACGGCACTGTATCAAAAACCAACATCAATCTCTAAAGGATATCACCACATGGGCTCAGGAACACTTCAGAAAACCACTGTCACTAAATACAGTTTGTCGCTACAACTGTAAGTGCAAGTTAAAGCTCTACTATGCAAAGCGAAAGCCATTTATCAACAACATCCAGAAATGCCGCCGGCTTCTCTGAGCCCGAGATCATCTAAGATGGACTCATGCAAAGTGGAAAAGTGTTCTGTGGTCTGAAGAGTCCACATTTCAAATTGTTTCTGGAAATATTCGACATCGTGTCATCCGGACCAAAGGGGAAGCGAACCATCCAGACTGTTATCGACGCAAAGTTCAAAAGCCAGCATCTGTGATGGTATGGGGGTGCATTAGTGCCCAAGACATGGGTAACTTACACATCTGTGAAAGCACCATTAATGCTGAAAGGTACATACAGGTTTTGGAACAACATATGCTGCCATCTAAGCGCTGTCTTTTTCATGGATGGCCCTGCTTATTTCAGCAAGACAATGCCAAGCCACATTCAGCACGTGTTACAACAGCGTGGCTTCGTAAAAAAAGAGTGCGGATACTTTTCTGGCTCGCCTGCAGTCCAGACCTGTCTCCCATTGAAAATGTGTGGCGCATTATGAAGCGTAAAATACGACAGCGGAGACCCCGGACTGTTGAACGACTGAAGCTCTACATAAAACAAGAATGGGAAAGAATTTCACTTTCAAAGCTTCAACAATTAGTTTCCTCAGCTCCCAATCGTTTATTGAGCGTTCTTAAAAGAAAAGGTGATGTAACACAGTGGTGAACATGCCCTTTCCCAACTACTTTGGCACGTGTTGCAGCCATGAAATTCTAAGTTAATTATTATTTGCAAAAAAAAAATAAAGTTTATGAGTTTGAACATCAAATATCTTGTCTTTGTAGTGCATTCAATTGAATATGGGTTGAAAAGGATTTGCAAATCATTGTATTCTGTTTATATTTACATCTAACACAATTTCCCAACTCATATGGAAACGGGGTTTGTACAACAAGGCGGAAGGAGAGGGCTGATTGGGGAGATGTAAGTATCAGGGCAAGACAGGTGTACTGATGATCGAACCAGGTGGACATGGGCACACGGAAGACAAACACAGCAGGAACCAGAACAAAGACCAGACCATGACAATTGGATTTGATATCCTCTGCTGCTTTTCCCTATGGGTACTGTTTATGTTTTTGTGTGTCTGTCTTTCCAAATGAGTTTACATAAGTTTACCGTTCTCAACACTATTCTGTTTGTGTTATAGGTCACCATACCGAGTAGTGCCTATGACAGGAGGACAGCTTGCTGGTAAGTTTTGGTTCCCAGCATTCACATTATTAATATGTTGTTCATCGTCAAATAGTGGAAAATAAACTGTAGATCATATTTATATCTGAGTGAGCAGATGATATGTCCAAATAACGCAGAGGTCTCAAACTCACTTTTGTTGAGAGCCGCATTGGAATTATGATTGCCAGGATAGTGCCAGGTGTTTATTACATTTTAACAGAAGTGTAGATGGAATATGTTAAAACAGAAAGTAAGCAGATATTAACAGTAAAGCCTGAGTATATATATTTTTATACCGTATTTTCCAGACCTTAAAGTGCACCGGATTATAAGGCGCACTGCCGATGAGCGGGTCTAGTCAGGCCTATTTTCATAGAAAAGGCGCTCCGGATTATAGGGAGCATTAAAGGGGTCATATTATTTATTTATTTTTCTAAATTGAAAACACTTCCTTGTGGTCTATATAACATGCAATGGTGGTTATTTGGTCAAAATGTTGCATAGATGATGTCTTACAGATCATCGTCAAGCCGCTTTCTGACAGTCGCTTCGGGATGCGCCGTTTTGTGGACAGTCTTATTTACGTGGCTCACCTTCGGCAGCGTCTTTTCTCCGTCATCTTTGTTGTACCGGTGTAGCGTGCAAGGACGGGAGTGGAAGAAATGTCTTACCTTATATACACACCATAATAATACTCGTACGTTGAAGCACAGTACAATCCATCAAGTGGTGCGGCTTCATAGCTTACCAAAGTCGTACTAAAACATTTCGATAGATTTTTGGGCGCCGTGTGTAATGTTCTATAGTTTTAATGGAACATATAAAATGTTGGTGTTGTTTACATGAGTCATTTTGCAGTCTAGACGTAGCTCTTATGTGTGACTGCCCTCTAGTGGTCACACTTATAATTTCACCACGTACCAAATAAAATAGCTTTGAGGTCGGTAAGCACAACCAGTTTTGATTCCATACATTAGGCGCATTAGGTTATAAGGCGCACTGTCGAGTTTTGAGAAAATGAAAGGATTTTAAGTGCGCCTTATAGTCGAAAAAAATACGGTATATGAATATACGTGTATATGAATATATGTATGAATAAATATATGTATATACTGTATGTATATACAGTCGAGGTCAACAGTTTACATACACTTGTGAAGGACATAATGTCATGGCTGTCTTGAGTTTCCAATAATTTCTACAACTCTTATTTTTTTGTGATAGAGTGATTAGAGCACGTACTTGTTGGTCACAAAAAACAGTCATGAAGTTTGGTTTTTTTATGAATTTATTATGGGTCTACTGAAAATGTGACCAAATCTGATGGGTTAAACGTATACATACAGCAATGTTAATATTTGGTTACATGTCCTTTAGCAAGTTTCACTGCAATAAGGCACTTTTGGTAGCCATCCACAAGCTTCTGGTTGAATTTTTGACCACTCCTCTTGACAAAATTGGAGCAGTTCAGCTAAATTTGTTGGTGTTCTCACATGGACTTGTTTCTTCAGCATTGTCCACACATTTAAGTCAGGACTTTGGGAAGGCCATTCTAAAACCTTAATTCTAGCCTGAGTTAGCCATTCCTTTACCACTTTTGACATGTGTCGGGTGTCATTGTCCTGTTGGAACACCCAACTGCGCCCAAGACCCAACCTCCGGGCTGATGATTTTAGGTTGTCGGTAATCCTCCTTTTTCATTGTCTCATTTACTCTCTGTAAAGCACCAGTTCCATTGGCACCAAAACAGGCCCAGAGCATAATACTACCACCACCATGCTTGACGGTAGGGATGGTGCTCCTGGGATTAAAGGCCTCACCTTTTCTCCTCCAAACATATTTTTGGTATTGTGGCCAAACAGCTCAATTTTTGTTTCATCTGACATCACATGGACAAAGATAAGACCTTCTGTAGGAAAGTTCTGTGGTAGGGGTTTCTCTCAGTTTGTGCAGACATTTTTTGGTTTTGCAAACCAAGTGTTGCAGCAGCTGCCCGGGTGGCTGTTCACAGACGATCATGGAGGTGCACCTGGGCTGGTGTGGTTACACCTTGTCTGCAGTTATGAGGCCGGTTGAATGTACTGCCAAATTCTTAAAAAATGCCTTTGGAGACGGCTTATGGTAGAGAAATGAACATTCAATTCACGGGCTATAGTTCTGGTGGACATTACGCCCTGAGACTGGAAGGTCGTGAGTTCAAACCCCGGCTGAGTCATACCAAAGACTATAAAAATGGGACCCATTGCCTCCCTGCTTGGCACTCAGCATCAAGGGTTGGAACTGGGGGTTAAATCACCAAATGATTCTTGAGCAAGGCCAACGCTGCTGCTCACTGCTCCCCTCACCTCCCAGGGGGTGAACATGGGGATGGGTCAAATGCAGAGGACACATTTCACCACACCCAGTGTGTGTGTGATGATCGCTGGGACTTTAACTTTAACTTTAACTTGCAGTCAGCTGGCCAACTACAAGCTCCCTTAAAACTTGCGACATCTGTGGCATTGTGATGTGTGATAAAACTGCACATTTTGGAATGGACTTTTATTGTGGGAAGCGTAAGGAACAGTATTGAGAGGAATAGGTCTTTTGTGTATATAGTAAAAGTTTTAGATCTTTGAATGAATATATACATATATATGTGTATATATATATATGTATGTGTATATATATGAGTATATATGTATGTATGTATGTATGTATGTATGTATGTATGTATGTATGTATATATATATATATATATATATATATATATATATATATATATATATATATATATATATATATATATATATATATATATATACACACTGCTCCAAAAAATTAAAGGAACAGTTTTTTAACAGAGTATGGCATGAATTCAATTCAATTGCACTTTTCTGATAAGGTTTTGGTCAGGTACAGAGGGGGGTTGTTAATCAGTTTCAGCTGCATTGGTGTTTATGGAATTAACAACAGGTGCACTCGAGGGCCAACAACGAGATGGCCCCCAAAACAGGACTGGTTTTCAAAGTGGAGGCCATTTCAAGTTCCTCCCTCTTGATCTTTTTTAACTGTTTTTCCACAAGTGTTTGCTTTAGCTAGAGTCATTATCACGACTGGGAGCATGAGGCGATTTCTTAACCCTCCTAGAGTTGCGCAGATTGTCCTACTCCTCCAGGATGGCACCTCCATGCGTGCTGTTGCAAGAAGATTTGATGTGTCTCCCAGTACAATCTCCAGAGCATGGAGGAGATTCCAGGAGACAGGCAGTTACTCTAGGAGAGCTGGACAGGGCCGTAGACGGTCCTCATCCCATCAGCAGGACCGATATCTGCTGCTTTGTGCAAGGAGGAACAAGTTGAGCACTGCCCGAGCCCTACAGAATGACCTCCAGCAGGCTACTGGTGTGAATGTCTCTGCCCAAACAGTCTGAAACAGACTTCACGAGGGTGGCCTCAGGGCACGACGTCCTGTAGTGTGCCCTGTGCTCACTGCTCAGAACTGTGGAGCTCGATTGGCATTTGCCATAGAACAGCAGAATTGGCAAGTCCGCCACTGGCGCCCTGTGCTTTTCACAGATGAGAGAAGGTTTACCCTGAGCACCTGTGATAGACGTGAAAGTATGGCGTCACATTAGTGCCAAAAATCCGAGCGCATAAAAACTATTATCGCGCGCTGATTCTCCACTTCGTGCGCGCGCACGACACCCTTTTGCGCGCGTGCGACACCCTTTTGCGCGCGCGTGGTGCCTTTTTGCGCGTGCGCGGTGCCTTTCTGCGCGCGCGCCGTCTCGGTCTATGCGCTCTCTGTGTACTCCTGGCATCTCTCCTCGCGCTGTCATGTTTCTTTTTGGCACTTTGGGGGCGGGTATGCTTAGACGGCCCCTCCTTTCTGATTGTCTCTCAGCATTTTTCATATGACCAATGATTCTCCAGCGTAGCAACGTTGTAGCCATCTTACCTCGGACAGCTAGCCTCAATCATTACATTGATGTCAATGGTACATGTACTAATTAAATTACCATAACTTGCTCGATTTTCGACCAATTTACAAACGGTTTGCCTTGTTTCAAATCTTATTACATGTAGATATGACATAGGATGCTGTACCTGTTGAAATTACCTCTTTCGCTTTAAAAAAAAAAAAAGACTTAATTGTGCAACATAGTTGTGTAGGGTCAGTGTTAGTCAGTTCTCTGATTATTTTAAACTGTTTCAGAATACATTATTAAAAGGCTATTTTCAACATTTTAAAAACAAAATTCAAAGATTATTTCATTAATTTTATGGCTGAATCAAAAGAAATTCCATAAATTAGAAAAGAAATGTTCAAGAAGAAGTGAAAATATAAAATAATGTTATGGTTGGATGTTATTGCTGGTGGACCGGTTCTGGCTGAAAGATGTGATTATGGTGTTTGTTGTCTTATTATTTATTTGGGTCACATTTTGCATTACCCTGTATTGTGTTTATGTGGTATGAAATAGCCTTCATCAGCGCACGACATGTTTTTATCCACTTCTTCCTCCGTAAATCTTGATACATATTGACGATGACCCGCCCTGCTATACTTCTGATTGGCTCTGAGCATTTTTTGCCTGACCAATCAGAAAGAAGGGGCCGTCTAGGCATACCCGCCCCCAAAGTGCCAAAACGAAACATGACAGCGCACAGACCGAGACGGCGCGCGCGCGCAGAAAGGCACGGCGCGCGCTCAGAAAGGCACGGCGCGCGCACAGAAAGGCACCGCGCGCGCGCAAAAAGGCACCACGCACGCGCAAAAGGGTGTCGCGCGCGCGCACGAAGTGGATAATCAGCGCGCGATAACAGTTTTTATGCGCTCGGATTTTTGGCACTAATGTGACGCCATATGAAAGGGTCTGGAGAAGCCAAGGAGAGCGCTATGCTGTCTGCAACATCATTCAGCATGACCCGTTCGGTGGTGGGTCAGTGATGGTCTGGGGAGGCATTTCCATGGAGGGACCAACAGACCTCTACAGGCTAGAGAACGGCAGTCTGACTGCCATTAGGTATCGAGATGAAATCCTTGCACCCATGGTCAGACCCTACGCTGGTGCAGTAGGTCCTGGGTTCCTCCTGGTCCACGACAATGCCCGGCCTCATGTGGCAAGAGTATGCAGACAGTATCTGGAGGATGAAGGAATTGACACAATTGAATGGCCCTCACGATCACCTGATCTAAACCCGATAGAACGCCTTTGGGACATAATGTTTCGGTCCATCAGACACCGCCAGGTTGCTCCTCAGACTTTACAGGAGCTCACTGATGCCCTTAGACAGATCTGGAAGGACATCCCACAAGACACCATCCGTCGTCTCATTAGGAGCATGCCGCAACGTTGTCAAGCATGCATACAAGTATGTGGGGGCCACACAAGATATTGAAAATAATTTTGAGTTGCAGAAATTGAATTTAGGGAAAATGGACGAGCCTGCCACATCATTTTTTCACTTTGATTTTTGGGGTGTCTATATACTGAGCCCCTGTAGGCTGAAAACTTGTATTTCCATCAAAAGATGTGGCATCCTTTTGTTCCTGAGACATTAAACTGTCCATATCAGTATAGATATCCGACAATCTTTTTTTCACCATTGAAATCTGATGTGTTTTCAAAGTGTTCCTTTAATTTTTTTGAGCAGTGTAAATATGAATATATATATATATATATATATATATGAATATATGTGTATATATGTGTATATGAATATATGTGTGTATATATATGTGTGTATATATGTGTATATATATATATATATATATATATATATATGAATGTGTATATATGTAAATATAGACGTGTGTGTATATATATATATGTGTGTGTGTGTGTATGTGTGTGTGTGTATATATATATATATATATATATATACCGTATTTTCCGCACCATAAGCCGCCCCGTGTTATAAGCCGCGCCTTCAATGAACGGCATATTTCAAAACTTTGTCCACCTATAAGCCGCCCCGTGTTGTAAGCCGCATCTAACTGCGCTACAGGGAATGTCAAAAAAACAGTCAGATAGGTCAGTTAAACTTTAATAATATATTAAAAACCAGCGTTCTAACAACTCTGTTCACTCCCAAAATGTACGGTAATGTGCAAATGTGCAATCACAAACATAGTAAAATTCAAAATAGTGCAGAGCAATAGCAATAACTTAATGTTGCTCGAACGTTAATGTCACAACACACAAAATAAACATAACACTCACTTTCTGAAGTTATTCTTCATTCATAAATCCCTCGAATTCTTCTCCTACGGTGTCCGAATTAAAAAGTTGGGCGAATTACGGGATCCAAAATGGCCGGCTCCGTCTCGTCGAAGTCATCAGAGTCAGTGTCGCTGTTGTTTTTCCAGCAGTTCCGTGAATCCTGCCTTCCGGAAAGCTCGGACCACAGTTGAGACCGAAATATCCGCCCAGGCATTTACGATCCACTGGCAGATGTTGGCGTATGTCGTCCGGCGCTGTCTCCCTGTCTTAGTGAATGTGTGTTCGCCTTCGGTCATCCATTGTTCCCACGCCGTTCGCAGTCATGCTTTAAATGCCTTGTTGACACCAATATCGAGCGGTTGGAGTTCTTTGGTTAATCCACCCGGAATGACGGCGAGTGTTGTATTTGTGTGCTTCACTTGTTTTTTGACACCATCTGTGATGTGGGCGCGCATGGAGTCGTATATCAACATGGACGGAGCTGCGTGAAAAAAGCCACCCGGCCTCTTCGCGTAAACTTCCCTTAACCACTCGCTCATCTTTTCTTCATCCATCCATCCCTTCGAGTTAGCTTTTATGATGACGCCGGCTGGAAAGTTCTCTTTTGGCAAGGTCTTCCTTTTGAATATCACCATGGGTGGAAGTTTCTGGCCATTAGCATGGCAAGCTAGAACCACAGTGTGTCGCTTAGTAGGAGCCATTTTGTGGTCTTTACAGATGTAAACACACAAAGGAAATGAAACGTAATACCCGCGCGCTTCTTCTTCTATGGGGGCGGGTGCTTACCTTGGCGTAGAAGAAGAAGCACTTCCTCTTCTACGGGGAAAAAAGATGGCGGCTGTTTACCGTAGTTGCGAGACCTAAACTTTATGAAAATGAATCTTAATATTAATCCATATATAAAGCGCACCGGGTTATAAGCCGCACTGTCAGCTTTTGAGTAAATTTGTGGTTTTTAGGTGCGGCTAATAGTGCGGAAAATACGGTATATATATATATATATATATATATATATATATATATATAGTGTGTATATATATATACAAACCCCGTTTTCATATGAGTTGGGAAATTGTGTTAGATGTGGAGTGAAGTGAAGTGAATTATATTCATATAGCGCTTTTCTCTAGTGACTCAAAGCGCTTTACATAGTGAAACACAATATCTAAGTTACATTTAAACCAGTGTGGGTGGCACTGGGAGCAGGTGGGTAAAGTGTCTTGCCCAAGGACACAACGGCAGTAACTAGGATGGCGGATGCGGGGATCGAACCTGCAACCCTCAAGTTGCTGGCACGGCCGCTCTACCAACCGAGCTATACCGCCACATGTAAATATAAACGGAATACAATGATTTGCAAATCCTTTTCAACCCATATTCAATTGAATGCACTACAAAGACAAGATATTTGATGTTCAAACTCATAAACATTATTTTTTTGCAAAAAATAATTGACTTAGAATTTCATGGCTGCAACACATGCCAAAGTAGTTGGGAAAGGGCATGTTCACCACTGTGTTACATCACCTTTTCTTTTAACAACACTCAATAAACGATTGGGAACTGAGGAAACTAATTGTTGAAGCTTTGAAAGTGGAATTCTTTCCCATTCTTGTTTTATGTAGAGCTTCAGTCGTTCAACAGTCGGGGGTCTCCGCTGTCGTATATTACGCTTCATAATGCGCCACACATTTTCAATGGGAGACAGGTCTGGACTGCAGGCGGCCCAGAAAAGAACCCGCACTCTTTTTTTTACGAAGCCATGCTGTTGTAACACGTGCTGAATGTTGCTTGGCATTGTCTTGCTGAAATAAGCAGGGACGTCCATGAAAAAGACGGCGCTTAGATGGCAGCATATGTTGTTCCAAAACCTGTATGTACCTTTCAGCATTAATGGTGCCTTCACAGATGTGTAAGTTACCCATGCCCTGGGCACTAATGCACCCCCATACCATCACAGATGCTGGCTTTTGAACTTTGCGTCGATAACAGTCTGGATGGTTCGCTTCCCCTTTGGTTCGGATGACACGATGTCGATTATTTCCAAAAACAATTTGAAATGTGGACTCATGAGACCACAGAACACTTTTCCACTTTGCATGAGTCCATCTTAGATGATCTCGGGCCCAGAGAAGCCGGCGGCGTTTCTGGATGTTGTTGATAAATGGCTTTCGCTTTGCATAGTAGAGCTTTAACTTGACTTACAGATGAAACGATGAACTGTATTTAGTGACAGTGGTTTTCTGAAGTGTTCCTGAGCCCATGTGGTGATATCCTTTAGAGATTGATGTCGTTTTTGATACAGTGCCGTCTGAGGGATCGAAGGTCACGGTCATTCAATGTTGGTTTCCGGCCATGCCGCTTACGTGGAGTGATTTCTCCAGATTCTCTGAACCTTTTGATGATGATATGGACCGTAGATGTTGAAATCCCTAAATTTCTTGCAATTGCACTTTGAGAAACGTTGTTCTTAAAATGTTTGACTATTTGTTCACGCAGTTGTGGACAAAGGGGTGTACCTTGCCCCATCCTTTCTGGTGAAAGACTGAGCATTTTTTGGGAAACTGTTTTTATACCCAATCATGGCACCCACCTGTTCCCAATTAGCCTGCACACCTGTGGGATGTTCCAAATAAGTGTTTGATGAGCATTCCTCAACTTTATCAGTATTTATTGCCACCTTTCCCGACTTCTTTGTCACGTGTTGCTGGCATCAAATTCTAAAGTTAATGATTATTTGCAAAAAAATAAAATGTTTATCAGTTTGAACATCAAATATGTTGTCTTTGTAGCATATTCAACTGAATATGGGTTGAAATTGTATTCCGTTTATATTTACATCTAACACAATTTCCCAACTCATATGGAAACGGGGTTTGTATATGTATATATATATATATACAGTGGGGCAAAAAAGTATTTAGTCAGCCACCGATTGTGCAAGTTCTCCCACTTAAAATGATGACAGAGGTCTGTAATTTTCATCATAGGTACACTTCAACTGTGAGAGACAGAATGTGAAAAAAAAATCCAGGAATTCACATTGTAGGATTTTTAAAGAATTTATTTGTAAATTATGGTGGAAAATAAGTATTTGGTCACTTCAAACAAGGAAGATCTCTGGCTCTCACAGACCTGTAACTTCTTCTTTAAGAAGCTCTTCTGTCCTCCACTCGTTACCTGTATTAATGGCACCTGTTTGAACTGGTTATCTGTATAAAAGACACCTGTCCACAGCCTCAAACAGTCAGACTCCAAACTCCACTATGGCCAAGACCAAAGAGCTGTCGAAGGACACCAGGAAAAGAATTGTAGACCTGCACCAGACTGTGAAGAGTGAATCTACAATAGGCAAGCAGCTTGGTGTGAAAAAATCAACTGTGGGAGCAATTATCAGAAAATGGAAGACATACAAGACCACTGATAATCTCCCTCGATCTGGGGCTCCACGCAAGATCTCATCCCGTGGGGTCAAAATGATCATGAGAACGGTGAGTAAAAATCCCAGAACCACACGGGGGGACCTGGTGAATGACCTGCAGAGAGCTGGGACCAAAGTAACAAAGGTTACCATCAGTAACACACTACGCCGACAGGGAATCAAATCCTGCAGTGCCAGACGTGTCCCCCTGCTTAAGCCAGTGCATGTCCAGGCCCGTCTGAAGTTTGCCAGAGAGCACATGGATGATACAGCAGAGGATTGGGAGAATGTCATGTGGTCAGATGAAACCAAAATAGAACTTTTTGGTATAAACTCAATCCGTCGTGTTTGGAGGAAGAAGAATACTGAGTTGCATCCCAAGAACACCATACCTACTGTGAAGCATGGGGGTGGAAACATCATGCTTTGCGGCTGTTTTTCTGCTAAGGGGACAGGCCGACTGATCCGTGTTAAGGAAAGAATGAATGGGGCCATGTATCGTGAGATTTTGAGCCAAAACCTCCTTCCATCAGTGAGCGCTTTGAAGATGAAAGCTTCCAGCATGACAATGATCCCAAACACATCGCCCGGGCAACGAAGGAGTGGCTCCGTAAGAAGCATTTGAAAGTCCTGGAATGGCCTAGCCAGTCTCCAGACCTCAATCCCATAGAAAATCTGTGGAGGGAGTTGAAAGTCCGTGTTGCTCGGCGACAGCCCCAAAACATCACTGCTCTCGAGAAGATCTGCATGGAGGAATGGGCCAAAATACCAGCTACTGTGTGTGCAAACCTGGTAAAGACCTCTAGTAATCGTTTGACCTCTGTTATTGCCAACAAAGGTTATATTACAAAGTATTGAGTTGAATTTTTGTTATTGACCAAATACTTATTTTCCACCATAATTTACAAATAAATTATTAAAAAATCCTACAATGTGAATTCCTGGATTTTTTTTCACATTCTGTCTCTCACAGTTGAAGTGTACCTATGATGAAAATTACAGACCTCTGTCATCATTTTAAGTGGGAGAACTTGCACAATTGGTGGCTGACTAAATACTTTTTTGCCCCACTGTATATGTATATATACTGTGTGTGTGTGTGTGTGTGTGTGTGTGTGTGTGTGTGTGTGTGTGTATATATATATATATATATATATATATATATATATATATATATATATATATATATATATATATACATATATATATATATACATGTCTATATTTACGGTAGAGGAGTTTGCGTGTCCCAATGATCCTAGGAGCTATGTTGTCCGGGGGCTTTATGCCCCCTGGTAGGGTCTCCCAAGACAAACTGGTCCTAGGTGAGGGATCAGACAAAGAGCAGCTCGAAGACCTTTATGAAGAAAACAAACAAGGAACCCAGATTTCCCTTGCCCGGACGCGGGTCACCGGGGCCCCCCTCTGGAGCCAGGCCCGGAGGTGGGGCACGATGGCGAGCGCCTGGTGGCCGGGCCTGTCCCCATGGGGCCTGGCCGGGCACAGCCCGAAGAGGCAACGTGGGTCCCCCCCTCCAATGGGCTCACCACCCATAGCAGGGGTCATAGAGGTCAGGTGCGATGTGAGCTGGGCGGCAGCTGAGAGCAGGGCACTTGGCGGTCCGATCCTCGGCTACAGAAGCTAGCTCTTGGGACGTGGAACGTCACCTCGCTGGGGGGGAAGGAGCCTGAGCTAGTGCGCGAGGTGGAGAAGTTCCGGCTAGATATAGTCGGACTCACTTCGACGCACAGCAAGGGCTCTGGAACCAGTTCTCTCGAGAGGGGCTGGACTCTCTTCCACTCTGGCGTTGCCGGCAGTAAGAGGCGACGGGCTGGGGTGGCAATTCTTGTTGCCCCCCGGCTCAGAGCCTGTACGTTGGAGTTCAACCCGGTGGACGAGAGGGTAGCTTCCCTTCCCCTTCGGGTGGGGGAACGGGTCCTGACTGTGGTTTGCGCTTACGCGCCAAACCGCAGCTCAGAGTACCCACCCTTTTTGGATTCACTCGAGGGAGAACTTGAGAGTGCTCCCCCGGGTGATTCCCTCGTTCTACTGGGGGACTTCAATGCTCATGTTGGCAGCGACAGTGAAACCTGGAGAGGCGTGATTGGGAAGAATGGCTGCCCGGATCTGAACCCGAGCGGTGTTTTGTTATTGGACTTTTGTGCCCGTCACAAATTGTCCATAACGAACACCATGTTCAAACATAAGGGTGTCCATATGTGCACTTGGCACCAGGACACCCTAGGCCGCAGTTCCATGATCGACTTTGTAGTTGTGTCATCGGATTTGCGGCCTCTTGTTTTGGACACTCGGGTGAAGAGAGGGGCGGAGCTTTCTACCGATCACCACCTAGTGGTGAGTTGGCTGCGATGGTGGGGGAGGATGCCGGACAGACCTGGCAGGCCCAAACGCATTGTGAGGGTTTGCTGGGAACGTCTGGCAGAGTCTCCCGTCAGAGAGTTTCAATTCCCACCTCCGGAAGAACTTTGAACATGTCACGAGGGAGGTGCTGGACATTGAGTCCGAATGGACCATGTTCCGCGCCTCTATTGTCGAGGCGGCTGATTGGAGCTGTGGCCGCAAGGTAGTTGGTGCTTGTCGTGGCGGTAATCCTAGAACCCGTTGGTGGACACCGGCGGTGAGGGATGCCGTCAAGCTGAAGAAGGAGTCCTATCGGGTTCTTTTGGCTCGTAGGACTCCCGAGGCAGCGGACAGGTACCGACAGGCCAAGCGGTGTGCGGCTTCAGCGGTCGCAGAGGCAAAAACTCGGACATGGGAGGAGTTCGGTGAGGCCATTGAAAACGACTTCCGGACGGCTTCGAAGCAATTCTGGACCACCATCCGCCGCCTCAGGAAGGGGAAGCAGTGCACTATCAACACCGTGTATGGCGAGGATGGTGTTCTGCTGACCTCGACTGCGGATGTTGTGGATCGGTGGAGGGAATACTTCGAAGACCTCCTCAATCCCACCAACACGTCTTCCAATGAGGAAGCAGTGCCTGGGGAGTCTGTGGTGGGCTCTCCTATTTCTGGGGCTGAGGTTGCTGAGGTAGTTAAAAAGCTCCTCGGTGGCAAGGCCCCAGGGGTAGATGAGATCCGCCCGGAGTTCCTTAAGGCTCTGGATGCTGTGGGGCTGTCTTGGTTGACAAGACTCTGCAGCATCGCGTGGACATCGGGGGCGGTACCACTGGATTGGCAGACCGGGGTGGTGGTTCCTCTCTTTAAGAAGGGGAACCGGAGGGTGTGTTCTAACTATCGTGGGATCACACTCCTCAGCCTTCCCGGTAAGGTCTATTCAGGTGTACTGGAGAGGAGGCTACGCCGGATAGTCGAACCTCGGATTCAGGAGGAACAGTGTGGTTTTCGTCCTGGTCGTGGAACTGTGGACCAGCTCTATACTCTCGGCAGGGTCCTTGAGGGTGCATGGGAGTTTGCCCAACCAGTCTACATGTGTTTTGTGGACTTGGAGAAGGCATTCGACCGTGTCCCTCGGGAAGTCCTGTGGGGAGTGCTCAGAGAGTACGGGGTTTCGGACTGTCTGATTGTGGCAGTCCGCTCCCTGTATGATCAGTGCCAGAGCTTGGTCCGCATTGCCGGTAGTAAGTCGGACACGTTTCCAGTGAGGGTTGGACTCCGCCAAGGCTGCCCTTTGTCACCGATTCTGTTCATAACTTTTATGGACAGAATTTCTAGGCGCAGTCAAGGCGTTGAGGGGATCTGGTTTGGTGGCTGCAGGATTAGGTCTCTGCTTTTTGCAGATGATGTGGTCCTGATGGCTTCATCTGGCCAGGATCTTCAGCTCTCACTGGATCGGTTCGCAGCTGAGTGTGAAGCGACTGGGATGAGAATCAGCACCTCCAAGTCCGAGTCCATGGTTCTCGCCCGGAAAAGGGTGGAGTGCCATCTCCGGGTTGGGGAGGAGATCTTGCCCCAAGTGGAGGAGTTCAAGTACCTCGGAGTCTTGTTCACGAGTGAGGGAAGAGTGGATCGTGAGATCGACAGGCGGATCGGTGCGGCGTCTTCAGTAATGCGGACGCTGTATCGATCCGTTGTGGTGAAGAAGGAGCTGAGCCGGAAGGCAAAGCTCTCAATTTACCGGTCGATCTACGTTCCCATCCTCACCTATGGTCATGAGCTTTGGGTTATGACCGAAAGGACAAGATCACGGGTACAGGCGGCCGAAATGAGTTTCCTCCGCCGGGTGGCGGGGCTCTCCCTTAGAGATAGGGTGAGAAGCTCTGCCATCCGGGAGGAGCTCAAAGTAAAGCCGCTGCTCCTCCACTTCGAGAGGAGCCAGATGAGGTGGTTCGGGCATCTGGCTAGGATGCCACCCGAACGCCTCCCTAGGGAGGTGTTTAGGGCACGTCCGACCAGTAGGAGGCCGCGGGGAAGACCCAGGACACGTTGGGAAGACTATGTCTCCCGGCTGGCCTGGGAACGCCTCGGGGTCCCACAGGAAGAGCTGGACGAAGTGGCTGGGGAGAGGGA